>NC_056764.1:17385000-17662500 GCF_018687715.1 Carya illinoinensis | reverse complement strand
TCTCTATGACTCTGAAATTTGTGATTGAAGATGGTTTTGACTAAAATTTTCAAAAATTTCTTTTATGTCAAGTGAAGTTTTGTGGGTACTTTGGTTTAAATCTTTGACCTTGAACACAATTGAGCACATAGTCGTTTTTCTCTTATTCCATTTTGCTTATGAAGAGAAGAAGTTGAATTAATTGAAAGAGGGAGGTTCGATTTTGCTTTGCTCTAGAATCCGTTGATGGGTCCTTGAGGCGAAATCCTAGTTGAGACCAAATATTAGAGAAATGATCTAGGCATTTCTTTGGCATAACCAAAAAGCTTTCCCAGCTGTCCTAAATATCATGCCATCATTACATGGTGTGTTTCCATAATCAACCCCCTTGAGCCTTCATGAGCCTTTATTTATTCTTTGAACTACATAAACCATGCCAGCTCTAAGCCTGAAAAACAATGAATCTACCTTTGATAGTTTGAGAAAATACTTTGGCGGAGAGTTACATTTAAAAGAGAAAAATTGGTTTCATGATGAACCGTATTATGTTTGCTCTGTTTGATCAAAGAAAAAGAAGAAGAAGAAAGGAAGTGATTGAAAAAAAAAAAAAGAAAAGAAAAGAAAAGAAAAGAAAAAGAAGTCGCCAAGCGGAATGTGAATTACCTCAAATTTTGTCAAGGAAATTTTTGGTATTGCATAAGTGATTACAGCAATAATAATGCCACAAGTATGAGTATATTGCCAAGAAAGAGCTATGATTTGAATCATGTGGAAATCTCTTTTAGTGTTCTTTTCACTAAGTATTTTCCCAGTTTGTTTTGATTTTCCATATCCAGTTCTTTCTTAACCCTCACCCTGTGGCCTATCATTACAACCTTAATAAAGACCTTTTGATCTTTGATTTTGGTGTTGACTACATTAGTGGAGAGGATTTCTGAAAATTGGACTTATGGGGTTAAGTTTTAAGAGAATTCTTCTGATTTTGGTTGTTCTACTTTTATCTGAGTTTGCAGGTGGTTTGAGGTTAAATTGACTATATCACACACACACTCAAGGTCTTAGCTTTAGGTTGAAGTAAACGCCTAACTCTTGCTTGACAAATTGCAAAATGTTTGATTGATTTTCTTGTTATTTTTGATGTTAAAAGAGTAAGATACTAGAGATGAAATCTAAATTCATAAAAGCTTGGTGAGTGATGATACTTCTCTTTGGGGTCGAGTTGATATTGCCTAAACTATCATTTGTTTTTCTTTTTGTTTGAGGTCAAACAAAGTTGTAAGTTTGGGGGTATTTGATGACTTGCAAAATTTCATATTGCAGAATTCACAAGTTCGCACGAGCGGAGGCTTTTGGCCGCTCGAGCGAATTTAGGCAGATTCAAACGCTCGACTGCTGCTCGACAGGGAGCTCGAGCGAGTTGCTGGAAACCAAAGATCGCTCGAGCAGAGATATTGGCCGCTCGAGTGAAATCAGGCAGAGTCGGACGCTCGAGCGAACATCGTATTTTGACAGATTTTAGGTTTTCCGCCGTGACACCATATAAAAGCAATTTTTCACTCTAGGGCTGCGAGTTTTGACTGGAGAACACTTCTTGGGAGAGAAAAACATAGCTAGAGGGATTCAGATCATCTATTTTTGGAGAGGGAATTCCAATTATTGCACGTACGTTGGAATCATACACGAGCACGGACGAGAGAAAAGCGTTGAATCGTTCCCTTGAGCTTTTGACGACGAGTTGAGGCTGCAAGGAGGATTTTTCAGTGTTTATTTTCTTCTTCCCATCTTCTCAGAACAATTATGGTGAATTCGTTTATGTTGAATTCCATTTATAGCTTGAGCTAAATTTTCTTCATTCTAGGAAAACGATGTAACCTATTTCTGAACTATGCTTGATTGTCTATGCTAATTTAATGCAATTCTCTCTTTGTTTATCTGATTTATTCTGAATTTATTGCTTCTAATTAACTGGCCATTGATTAGATGATAAGTAATCTTGTGATTTGCTGTCGAAAGAGGGAATCATAGGGTAGATCTTGGATATTTCAGCATAGGTAAGTATAGAGATCGAAAGACTTGTATGAACCTATGTAGTAATTAAATCATTGATCTTATTACGTTCTTGATTATTGAATTTGCATAGTCTTGTGTGAATTGATAACCAAGAGCCAATTCTAATTGACTATCGAAAGAGGCTTTTGGATGAATTAGAGATTTGCTAATAGATAAAAGTGGTTTAAGTTAAATTAGCTGGATGAGAAAAGCATAGTGAAGAATTAGATGAAATCGATTTCCTAGAAGTTTTCTTCCCCATTGAATTTGATCTTTGAACGTCAGTTTTATTTTCTTTGCTTATTTCTCTTTGAGTTGATCTAGTTTTATTTGCAACTACAAAAACCTTAGCAATTCCTCTAGATAAAATTGAGATTAGTATAATTTTGGTATTTGGCAAGAGTAAGGTACCAATCCCTGAGGACGATACTCTTCTTATTACTTTACTATAAAACTACGATACTGTGCACTTGCAGTTTTGTAGTGAAGTGAAGTGTTCGGCGGCTTGGCGTCCTTAATTATCGCCGATGGAGATGACGACGGTTGAGGTCGGATGGAGCTGGTGTCCACGAATTTGAGTATTTGGGAAGACGAATCTGGGAAGACGAATCGGTTGAGATCTGAGTATCTAGGAAGACGAATGGGTTGAGGTCGAAAGGAGTAGGACTCTTCTGAGTATCTGGGAAGACGAATCAGTTGAGGTAGGATGGAGGACCACACGCGACACTGAGTCGACTGGGTTGGGTGGCAAAAGGATCGGAACTATCCGTTGAATCCCCACCGCCCATTAAGTTGTCCATCCACTCGTCGGAGTCGAACTCACCACTCTCACCACCTCCAAAATCCGGAAACCTAAACCAGGTCGATTGATGCTCCAAGTTGGGAAACTGAAACCCTGGCTCAACAGAATTTGGTTGGTGAGCGTCCATGGATTAAGGGAGAGGGGACTGACGCCTAAAAAAAAAAATCCGGATATCCGTATCCAATCTGGTTATCCGCCCAGATTGAATCCGGATTGATAACTGCCCGGATTTAGAAATCCGAATTAGGATCCAGTTTTGGGCAGATATTCGGCTCCGAATCCTGATGCACACCCCTAGTTTTTACCAGTAACATTCCTTTTGTGCAGCACATTACAATGTCTCATAATAGTGACTTAACACTGAAGGGGATGGCTGACAATTCATTCTTTGTGTTGGAGTCCATGCAACAAAAGTTTGAAAGGTTAAATTTGACGTTGGGGAAGTGAGAGATATGATGGATCAACGATGTGCATTGATTAGAAATCTGCAAAGTGGGAGAGATAGGAGGAGATGTGAGCCTAGTATTGAACATGATCATAAGATTAAGAAGTATAGTGAGTCTCTTGTTGTCAGGCGTGCTCTCAATACACAAAGTAAGATGGATGATACAGAGCAGCAGAGAGAGAACATTTTCCATACTAGATGCCACATCAATAGCAAGGTATGTAGTATGATCATTGATGGAGGAAGTTGTACTAATGTGGCTAGCACTACTTTATTTGAGAAATTGAATTTACTTACTTTAAAACACCATAGACCATACAAGTTAAAGTAGTTGAATGATTGTGGAGAGGTAAAGGTAAATAAGCAAGTATTAGTTTCTTTTTCAATTGGGAAGTACAAAGATGATGTGCTTTGTGATGTAGTGCCTATGCATGCTGACCATATTTTGTTGGCGAGACCATGGCAGTGTGATAGGAGAGTGATCCATGATGGGTTCATGAACATGTACAATTTTGAAAATGATGGAAAAATAATCAAATTTGCTTATTTAACTCCAACACATGTCCTTGAGGACCAACTGAAGTTGAAAAGTGAGGTTGATCAACAAAGAATGAGAGAAAGTAAGACTGATAAAAAAAGAAAGAGTGAAAGTGAGATTGAGGAAGAAAAAAATTGTGAGGCTGAAAATTCAAAAAATGAGAGTGAAAGAAAAGAGAGTGAAAAGGAAAAAGAGAGTGAAAGAAAAAATGAGAGTGAAAAGAAAAATGAGAGTGGAAAGAAAAGCAAGAGTGAAGAAAGTGAGAAAAACAAATAGAGAAGTGAGTTTTTATGCTAAGGCGAATTTTAATACTAATGAATTTAAAGAATTTTTGCCTAGTATTGTTATCTCTTTGTTGTAGGGATATAAGGTCGTGATTCCTAGCAGTGTGTTTAGTGGACTACCACCTATTAGAGAGATAGAGCATTATATTGATTTTGTGCCAGATGCAACAATCCCTACCCGACCTTTCTTTGAAGAACATGAGTTATTGATGCACTTGAAAGGATAAGGTAAGTTGAATAGAATGCATGCCAAGTGGGTGCAATTCATTGAGACCTTTTCTTATGTAATCAATTACACACAAGGTAAGGAAACTTTTGTGGTTGATGCTTTAGCAGGAAGGTATGTCCTTGTCATCATTATAGATGCAAAGTTATTGAGACTTGAATATGATAAAAAATTGTTTGTTAATGATGATGGCTTGGCTAGTGTGTATGGAGTATGTGAGAAAGCATTGTTTGCTCATTTATATAGACTAGATTGGTGCTTGTTTAGAGAGAAAATACTTTGTGTGACTACTAGTTTTATGTATGAGTTGCTTGTGTGTGATAGACATGAAGGTAGTTTGTTGGGTAACTTGGGTGTGCTGAAGATTTTAGACGTGTTACATGAGCACTTTTGGACGTATCATTTGCCATTCATTGATGTGTTGTATGAACGTTTATGGCAGTATCATTTGCCATTCATTGACATGTTGTATGAATGTTTGTGGGAATATTATTTGCCATTCATTGAGGTTGCATATAATCAGAGTTGTCATTTTGGTGTGAGGAAGGCTTTAAATGTGATTCATAAATGTTTATGAGAGTATCATTTATCTTTCATTGACTTGTTGTATGACCGTTTGTTAAAGTATCATTTGCCATTATTAGAGTTTGCATATAATAGGACTATGCATACTACTATTTCTTATTCTCCATTTGAAGTTGTTTATGATTTTAATCAACTTACTTCTTTAGCTTAGATGCTTTTGCTTGTTGATGATAGAAGTAGCTTGGATAGAATTTTCTAAAATCTTGAGAAAATTAATGACAATTCATATCAAGTGGATCTTCTAGGTAAGTATCATATCTATGCTATTTTCAAAATTACTGATCTTTTTCCCTTTGATGCAGGTGGAGGAGATTCGAGGTCGAATCCTTTTGAGGAGAGGGGGAATGATGGGCCCTAAGGTGGACTGAGCCTTAGAGATCCTTTACAAATTCCAGAAGGGGCAATAACAGGATTGAGACCTAGGAGGAGAGAGGAAGTAATGCAAGATTGGTGTAATCCACTTGGGACGTGTCTAGCAAGAGCCCAACATTCAAGATGGGCTTAAAGGAAGAAAAATCTAATTTCATTCATGTGATACAACAAGCTATGGAAGACATGACTTGGACCTATTGTTATTCAAGGCATTGGACTTGTTTATTTCATTAAAAGAGCTTATTTGATTAGTCATAGGAATTAATTTAGAATAATTGGATTTGGGGATGTCTAGCCCACACATATGTCTTATTTCTATTGAACTAGAGTTTTTGGGAAGGCCTTGCATTTGGCCAAAGGCGTATTTGAAAAGTTATTGTTTTATTTGAACTAGAGTTTTAGAAGTTACTGTAGTGTAGCACTTTTCACACTACAATACCCGCGTCACTATTCACTTAAGGTTTTTTTAGGATTGTTTATTTAAACCACTTGTAGCCATATTTGAGAATGTTAGATATTATTGAATTTTTATTGGTAAGTTGAGTTTACTCCTCTTGTTCTTATTTGAACTTTTGAACTTATCAAACGTAAATCACAACCTTTGTGGCGTTCCTCCTTGTAATCTGGGTTCTTGAGACAGGTTCTTCAACGGGTCTAGATTTTAATATAATCTAGGTTCTTGAAACGCGTTCTCAATGGGTCTAGATTTTCTATCCATTGATTTGAGTTTGGCTTTCTTGGATTTTTTTTCCAATATTGTTGTCGGGTCTCAAAGCGAGTTGATTGGGGTTCATATCAGGCAGTCTGGCAGATTGCCGTAAATCATAACTTGGAGATTGAAATGCTTTAGAAAATGGAAAGAGGTTAAAAATACTACCAATTATATTTAGATTTTTTTAAAATTTTATTTATAATAAAAATATGTATTTTATTTTATATGAGATGTGTTTTATTTATTTCATTCTTATATCAGATTAAATTTTATATAGGGGCCAAAATAATATTTAGAGGTGGGGCTAACACATGATAAATTAATATTATTTTATTAAATTAAAAAAATTAACATATAATATATATATATTCAAATTTATTTGGGGGGGGGGGGGGGGCATGGCCCCCTTGCCCCAACGCGGCTCCGCTACTGATTGTGAGAGAGAACACCGACAGAGAGATAACAGTGTCACGGGAAGAGAAAACTCACCGTAAGGTAAAGAGTTGGCTGGCTGTGACTGGGGGTGGTGCTAAGTGGCGTTGGAGTCATGGTCTAACTGTGGCAAGGCATGGCTCACGCTTTGTTTTTGGTGTCTAAAATAAGGGAATGTTTTGGACGTGGGCACCGTGCCACCGGTCGAAGCCGATTATCCAGTATGTAAAGCTCTTTTAGGGGTAAAACAAACACGAACAAAGTTAACTTTTTTTTGCCTCTCCCTACGTCACACTCTCTTGTTTGTGCCAATGGTCGCCTCATCTTCTTCTTCTGCATCCTCCTTGTCCTCAGGTTCTGATTCCCTGTCTTCTACCTCTCACCGTCTCCATGGAGAGGAGGGCTGCTGCTCGTGCAAGCTGAGGGAGAGGGAAAGGGAAGAGTAAGGGAAAAGGGGAAGGACTTGGGTATTTAATCTAGGCACTATCCTAAGGATCTCCAAAACGATCTAATGGTGGAGAATTAAAAAACTAATTTGAATATGCGTAAACATTTATTTAACTTAAAACACTGAGAAGAATTAAGGTAGAATATTATTTAATTAAACTTTAGTTTATATAATATAATCTTCATCCTTAATTAGATGATGAAGTTTTGCTAATTATTTTTAAGAGAATAAACCATTTAAATAAATTTAAAGTTTTCAACATAATTTAAATCTCATAATATTTTTAAATAACTAAAATTATTTAATTAAATTAATTTTTCACAATTATAATACTTTTGGAGCTCTTCAAAAATATTATAATTGTCTTATTTAAAATCAGACTTGGTCCAATAACACTGAAAATATCCCATATAAAATATTTCTAGGACATTTAAAATATTCAAGGCTTTAAAACATTAGGCTTACTTTAGAAATCACTTGATATATTTAAAAACAAGCCCTCGAAGTTCAACACACAAAACTAAACTCGTGACCATAAGAGAGAGAAGGGACGTGATATTAAAAGTACATCCCTTTCCTTGGCTTCCTTTTGTTTTTCAGATCAACATTTAACATCACTAGAACATACTTTAAAGGTAAAAGGTATGAAAGAGATAACAATTTAGGCTCAACTCCAATGTGGAGGGGATGAGGGAAACATGAGTTTACAAAAGAAAGGCTAATTTCTCGTTTTTACTTGGGTTCAAAATGGTTTCTAATGGATAAAACATGGGATAGCTTGAAAGGCTGAAACATTCATCCTGAATTGACCTTCATCATCTCGTAAGTATAATCAAACAACTTGCCACAAACCATGTAATGACATTCTCAATAATCAAAGAAGTCAAAAGGGAGAGAACATGATTTAAGCAATGAACTTCACTTAAGGAATATCCCTCATAGTCACTCATGTGGAAGTTGCAACTAATGTTCAAGGGTGTCCACTAATTGTACATGTTTAACATTCATCTTACCACAAAGGCGTAGTTTGTGCTCAAAGAGAATTATGAGAGTATCTCAATAGAGAACTAAGGTACAAGAATAGACTCAACTGCATACATTGAAATCTAGTCCAAATGTCAAAGTTATAGTCATGTGAAAACTAAGCACTTGGGTATGTTCCACCCCCAACCAAAAGCTGACATTTTCCTTAATGGAAAAAATAGGAAACATAAGGTCATAGAGATGAAGTAAGAAAAATATCACTTGGGAAGTGAAGGGCAATTTTTGAAACAACTCAAGGAGCTCATTGCTGCAAAAACAAAAGCAAAAACAGAACAAAGAAAGAAAGAAAGAAAGAAAGAAAAAATAGAACAAAATTAAAAATATAGAAAAATAGAGAAGCTAACTAACTACAAAGGTGCATGCAATGGTACTAAGTCTCATAAACATGGTCTACAAGAAGAGTGTTATCCTTTGCAGGATTCAAGGGCTCCACAAGTGGCTTCAAATGCTGTCCATTGACCTTAAATAGACGCCCATCCTTTGGAACTTCAACCTCTATAACTCCATTCTCAAAAACATGTTTCATGATAAAGGGACTGGTCCAACTAGACCGTAGCTTACCTGGATGGAGATGTAGCCTAGAGTCATACAAGTTGACCCGCTGGTGAGGCTCAATTGTTTTCTCACAATACGTCTAGTATGGAAAGCTTTCATCTTCTCCTTATAGATTCTAGAGTTGTCATAGGCATCGTTCCTTAACTCTTCCAACTCTGTTAACTAAAGTTTTGTTTGCTTACCTGCCTCACTTAAATGAAAGTTAAGAGCCTTGATATCCCAGTAAGCCTTATGTTCTAGTTCTGTAGGTAAATGAAAAAGTTTTCCAAAAAAAAATTGATAAAGGGACATTCCAATGGGAGATTTAAAAGCTGTACGTTATGCCCAAAGTGCATCAAATAGGCGTAAGGACCAATCCTTGCAATCGAGATTAACTGTTTTCTCCAAAATTTGTTTGATTTCCCTGTTTGTAAGCTCTATTTGTCCATTGGTCTGTGGGTGGTATGCCATAGAAACCTTGTATACCACACCATACCTACGCATCAATGCAAAAGAACGATTACAAAAGTGGGTGCCTTGATCACTAATGTTCACCCGTGGTGTACCAAATCGAGATAAAATATTTTCTTCCAAAAATTTTACCACAGTAGCATGATCATTGCTTCTGCATGGTACAGCTTCAACCCACTTAGACGCATTGTCAACAGCCAGAAGAATATAAAGGTAGCCAAAAGAAAGAGGGAATGGTCCCATAAAATCTATACCTTAACAATCAAATACTTTAATAGTCAAACTTGGGTTTAGAGGCATCATATTATGACTAGATAAAGCACCTAACTTTTGACATCTCTCACATGAAAGACAAAAATTGTTAGTGTCCCTAAACAAGGTAGGCCAATAAAATTCACATTGCAAACTTTTTGCAGCAGTCTTTTTGATAGAAAAATGGCCTACACATGCATGTGAATGACAGAAGTTAAGAACACTTACTATCTCATCGTTAGGAATACAATGTCTCATAATTTGGTCCAGGCAATATTTAAATAAGTAAGGATCATCCCAATAAAACATGTCACAATGGCATTGACCTCTTTCAAATTTTCTTGAGCCATATGTTGACCTTGGGGAGTGGGTTGAACTTGAGAAGGGAACTTGCTACGCTCATTCACACTTAAAGAAGTTATCAACTTGGATACACAACTCTTTATCTCCATATTTTCCTCAACAACCTGCATAATCAAAGACTCAAACTTTTGATTAGTTTTACCTTGTGCCTCAATAAAAGCATTCAAAGTATCTTCTAAGGGGTTCCTAGAAGAGGGAGATGCATGATGTGTAGAGTAATTCCTTGATGGTTGTGATTGTACAGGGTTGGGTGATTTCCTATTGAGGTTTGGGTGATTTCTCCCACTAGGATTGTATGTATTTGAGTAGGGTGAAAAGGGTGTTTTATACATGCCGATAGAATTGAAATGTTTCTCATAGACTCCTCTCATCTTAGAAAGTGTTGGCCAATCTTGTGCAAGATAATCTACTCCCTGACAAACAAAACAAAGTTCAGAGACATCAGCTTGGGGAATAATACAAGCTGCCATAGTGTAACGCCCGTCCTTATGGTGGGTCCTTTTCATATCGATTTTTAAAAAAAATTGATGAGAATTACGATTCCTTTTCAATTCCTTTTTCATTCATGCCAGGATATAAAAGACTTCATGTCATAGATAAAATTCATTTTTCTTAATTAAAGATTTCAGCTGAAAACATTACATTTCGTAAATAAATTTTCCCATATAAAACATCTTGCCTAGGCCTTCGTGCTCTTCCCCTTGGGCTGTGCCTGTCCTAATCTATCATGCTCATCTTGTGCCTGGGAGGGCACATATAAAAACTAAAATGAGTAAATGACTTGTAAGCATTACTTCATATAGTCAAAAATATAATAACATAGCTTTTCAGTCATGCAGTTATCATTCCATAAATACATATCGTACTTAGCATGCATACGTCTTTCTTTTCATTTTAAAACGTTGCGAGGTAGGGTTTTTCTTTAAAACATGCTTTCTTCTTTAAAACAGTTCCCCACACATCGCTGCCTTCAATGCTTAAAGAATCTTTTCATGCATTCGTTCTTTTACATACGTTCATGCATACATACATACATACATACATACATACATACATACATACATACATACATACGTACGTACATACATACACACACATACATGCATGCATTCATCCTATCTTACTTACATTCATGCATTCCATTCATTCATAAATATCAATTCACCTTAAGAAACCTGTCTTTTCTTTCATTCTTAGAGTCTTAGGCCACAAATGCCATACCATTGGTTTCCCTCATGGCCAAGATGTGCCATATGCCCCTTATCTAGCCTTGGTTAAGCTCATAACTGGAGTTAAGGGCATTCATCGCCTTACGAGTGGTTAATCATCTTTAAACCATCTTCCAAACTAAATTTCAATTTTAATTCTTTCTCTCCTTTTTTATATGGGCTTTATTAGTCTTATTGTTTTGTTTTGCATCGTTGTTTGATTGAATTAGACGATTAGACCTGATACACCACATTTCAATACAAGGAAATTCATTCCAACGCCCAGGTCACTGCCAATCGCCACCTAGGTGCCCCTCGATGTGCATTGCAGCTAATCCGACTCGACCCTATGCCGTTTACACCATTTTCTTAAGTAAAATAGTAGCAAATGCATCCCACCTTAACTGTTGAAATGCAATTCTTGCAATGGACGAATTGACTCAAAGAAACCCTTTTTGTCCTTCATTCCTCCAATTGTAAGCCACAGCTGCCATACGATAGGTTTCCCTCAAGCCCAAGACGTGCCATACTCCCCTTATCTTGCTTTGGTTAAGCTTGTAACTGGAATTCAAGTCATTAATCAACTTACAAGTGATTAGTCATCTCTAAACCATGTTTATAGATTGATTTCCTTCTTAATTCTTTCCCACCGTTTTTATGTGGACATTAATACTTTTATTGTTGTTTCCAATCATTCTTAGAGTGGAATAGAATATTGGACTTGGATCCACCAGATTTCAATACAAGGAAAGTCATTCCAACACCAAAGTCACCGCCAATCGCGAACTAGAGGCACCCTTTTGCGCATTGCAATGAATTGGACTATAGCCTATGCCGTTTACACCGTTTTCTCAAGGGAAATCTAATCAAATACATCCCCCCTTTACCGTCGTAACTCTATTCTAGCATTGGACTAATTGACTCTAAGAAACCTGTCTTTTCTTTCATTCTTCAAATTTTAGCTCACAGATGCCATACCATTGTTTCTCCTCTTGCCCGAGTTGTGCCATACGCCCCTTATCTAGCCTTGGTTAAGCTCGTAACTGGAGTTAAGGGCATTCATCAACTTAAAAGTGGTTAATCATCTTTAAACCATCTTTCAAACTAAATTTCAATTTTAATTATTTCTCTCCTTTTTTATATAGGCTTTATTGCTCTTATTGTTTTGTTTTGCATCGTTCTTTGAGTGAATTAGATGATTAGACTTGATACACCACATTTCAATACAACGAAAGTCATTCCAACGCTGAGATCACTGCCAATCGCCACCTAGATGCCCCTCGATGTGCATTGCAACTAATCGGAATGTACCCTATAGCTTTTACACCATTTTCTCAACGGAAATCTCAGAAAATGCATCCCACCATAGCCGTCGAAATTCAGTTCTAGCATTAGATGAATTGACTCAAACAAAGGCTTCTTTTCCTTCATTCTTCCCAATTGTAATCCACAGATGTCATACGATCGGTTTCCCTCAAGCCCAAGATGTGCCATACTCCCCTTATCTTGCTTTGGTTAAGCTTGTAACCGAAGTTAAGGTCATTAATCAACTTACAAGCGATTAGTCATCTCTCAACCATGTTTATAGATTGATTTCCTTTTTAATTCTTTCCCACCGTTTTTATATGGACATTAATACTTTTATTGTTGTTTCCAATCATTCTTAGAGCGGAATAGAATATTGGACTTGGATCCACCACATTTCAATACAAGGAAAGTCATTCCAACACCAAAGTCACCGCCAATCGCGAACTAGAGGCACTCCTTTGCGCATTGCAACGAATCGGACTATAGCCTATGCCGTTTACACCGTTTTCTCACGGGAAATCTCATCAAATACATCCCGCATTTACCGTCGTAACTCAGTTCTAGCATTGGATCAATTGACTCTAAGAAACCTGTCTTTTCTTTCATTCTTCAAATTTTAGCACGCAGATGCCATACCAGTGGTTTCCCTCATGGCCAAGATGTGCCATACGCCCCTTATGTAGCCTTGGTTAAGCTCGTAACTGGAGTTAAGGGCATTGATCGACTTACAAGTGGTTAATCATCTTTAAAACATCTTCCAAACTAAATTTCAATTTCAATTCTTTATCTCCCTTTTTATATGGGCGTTATTACTCTTATTGTTTTGTTTTGCATCGTTCTTTGAGTGAATTAGACGATTAGACTTGATACACTGCATTTCAATACAGGGAAAGTCATTCCAACGTCCAGGTCACTGCCAATCGCCACCTAGGTGCCCTCGATGTGCATTGCAGCTAATCAAACTCTACCCTACGCCGTTTACACCATTTTCTTAAGTAAAATAGTAGCCAATGCATCCCACCTTAACCGTCGAAATGCAATTCTTGCAACGGACGAATTGACTCAACGAAACCCTTTTTGTCCTTCGTTCTTCCAATTGTAAACCACAGCTGCCATACGATCGGTTTTCCTCAAGCCCAAGACGTGCCATACTCCCCTTATCTTGCTTTGGTTAAGTTTGTAACCGGAACTCAGGTCATTAATCAACTTACAAGTGATTAGTCATCTCTAAACCATGTTTTATGGATTGATTTCCTTCTTAAGTCATTCCCACCATTTTAATATGGACGTTAATACTTTTATTGTTGTTTCCCATTATTCTTACGGCGCAATTGAAAATTGGACTTGGATCCACCACATTTCAATACCAGGAAAGTCATTCCAACGCCAAAGTCACCGCCAATCACGAACTAGAGGCACCCCTTTGCGCATTGCAACGAATCGGACTATAGCCTGTGCCGTTTACACTGTTTTCCCACGTGAAATCTCATCAAATACGTCCCACATTTACCGTCGTAACTCAGTTCTAGCATTGGATCAATTAACTCTAAGAAACCTATCTTTTCTTTCATTCTTAGAATTTTAGCCCGTAGATGCCATACCATTGGTTTCCCTCATGGCCAAGATGTGCCATACACCCCTTATGTAGCCTTGGTTAAGCTCGTAACTGGAGTTAAGGGCATTCATCAACTTACAAGTGGTTAATCACCTTTAAACCATCTTCCAAACTAAATTTCAAGTTTAATTCTTTCTCTCCTTTTTTGTATAGGCTTTATTACTCTTATTGTTTTGTTTTGCATCGTTTTCTGAGTGAATTAGACGATTAGACTAGATACACCACATTTCAAAACAAGGAAATTCATTCCAACGCCCAGGTCACTGCCAATCACCACCTAGGTGCCCCTTGATGTGCATTGCAGCTAGTTGGACTCTACCTTATACCGTTTACACCATTTTCTTAAGTAAAATAGTAGCAAATGCATCCCACCTTAACCGTCGAAACGCAATTCTTGCAATGGACGAATTGCCTCAAAGAAACCCTTTTTGTCGTTCATTCCTCCAATCGTAAACCACAGCTCCCATACGATCGGTTTCCCTCAAGCCCAAGACGTGCCATACTCCCCTTATCTTGCTTTGTTAAGCTTGAAACCGGAATTCAACTCATTAATCAACTTACAAGTGATTAGTCACCTCAAAACCATGTTTATAGATTGATTTCCTTGTTAATTCTTTCCCACCATTTTTATATGGACATTAATACTTTTATTGGTGTTTCCAATCATTCTTAGAGCGGAATAGAATATTGGACTTGGATCCACCACATTTCAAAACAGGGAAAGTCATTCCAACACCAAAGTCACCGCCAATCGTGAACTAGTGGCACCCCTTTGCTCATTGCAACGAATCGGACTATAGCCTATGCCATTTACACCGTTTTCTCACGGGAAATCTCACCAAATACATCCCCCCTTTACCGTCGTAACTCTGTTCTAGCGTTGGACTAATTGACTCTAAGAAACCTGTCTTTTCTTTCATTCTTCAAATATTAGCCCGCAGATGCCATACCATTGGTTTCCCTCTTGCCCAAGTTGTGCCATACGCCCCTTATCTAACCTTGGTTAAGCTCGTAACTGGAGTTAAGGGCATTCATCAACTTACATGTGGTTAATCATCTTTAAACCATCTTCCAATCTAAATTTCAATTTTAATTCTTTCTTTCCTTTTTTATATGGGCTTTATTACTCTTATTGTTTTGTTTTGCATCGTTCTTTGAGTGAATTAGATGATTAGACTTGATACACCACATTTCAATACAAGGAAAGTCATTCCAACGCCGAGATCACTGCCAATTGCCACCTAGGAGGCCCTCGATGTGCATTGCAACTAATCGGAATGTACCCTATAGCATTTACACCATTTTCTCAACGGAAATCTCAGCAAATGCATCCCACCATAACCGTCGAAATTCAGTTAGAGCATTGGATGAATTGACTCAAACAAAGCCTTCTTTTCCTTCATTCTTCCAATTGTAATCCACAGATGCCATACGATCGGTTTCCCTCAAGCCCAAGACGTGCCATACTCCCCTTATCTTGCTTTGGTTAAGCTTGTAACCGAAGTTAAGGTCATTAATCAACTTACAAGCGATTAGTCATCTCTAACCATGTTTATAGATTGATTTCCTTTTTAATTCTTTCCCACCATTGTTATATGGACATTAATAATTTTATTGTTTTTTCCCATCATTCTTAGAGCGGAATAGAATATTGGACTTGGATCCACCACATTTCAATGCAAGGAAAGTGTTTCCAATGCCAAAGTCCCCGCGAATCGTGAGCTAGGTGCACCCCTTTGTGCATTGCAATGAATCGGACTATAGCCTATGCCGTTTACACCGTTTTCTCATGGAAAATCTCATCAAATACATCCCACATTTACCGTCGTAACTCAGTTCTAGCATTGGATCAATTGACCTAAGAAACCTGGCTTTTCTTGCAATCTTCAAATTTTAGCCCACATATGCCATACCATTGGTTTCCCTCATGGCCAAGATGTGCCATACGCCCCTTATCTAGCCTTGGTTAAGCTCGTAACTGGAGTTAAGGGCATTCATCGCCTTACAAGTGGTTAATCATCTTTAAACCATCTTCGAATCTAAATTTCAATTTTAATTCTTTCTTTCCTTTTTTATATGGGCTTTATTACTCTTATTGTTTTGTTTTGCATCGTTTTTTGAGTGAATTAGACGATTAGACTTGATACACCACATTTCAATACAAGAAAATTCATTCCAACGCCCGGGTCACTGCCAATCACCACCTAGGTGCCCCTCGATGTGCATTGCAGCTAATCCGACTCGACCCTATGCCGTTTACACCATTTTCTTAAGTAAAATAGTAGCAAATGCATCCCACCTTAACTGTCGAAACACAATTCTTGCAATGGACGAATTGACTCAAAGAAACCCTTTTTGTCCTTCATTCCTCCAATTGTAAGCCACAGCTGCCATACGATAGGTTTCCCTCAAGCCCAAGACGTGCCATACTCCCCTTATCTAGCTTTGGTGAAGCTTGTAACCGGAATTTAAGTCATTAATCAACTTACAAGTGATTAGTCATCTCTAAACTATGTTTATAGATTGATTTCCTTCTTAATTCTTTCCCACCATTTTTATATGGACATTAATACTTTTATTGTTGTTTCCAATCATTCTTAGAGCGGAATAGAATATTGGACTTGGATCCACCACATTTCAATACAAGGAAAGTCATTCCAACACCAAAGTCACCGCCAATCGCGAACTAGTGGCACTGATGAAGCGCTAAAACTGCATGATTAAGTTACTTAAGTGAATAAATTGTTTAATAAAAAAATAATTTAAGTTCTTAATTATGCAATAGATCACAATACTTGAGTCAATTGATAAATTCTGGTATTTTTGTGCTTAAAAAGATTTATAATACAATAACTTCACATGACAATAAATATTCCATTTTTTATTCCTCTCATAACAAGGGTAGTTTGGGCAATACACATGCAGAAAAATGCACACAGCAAAACAGCAAACAATGCAGACCATTCGGACCACTTGGACAGCACGTTGCAACACAAACTCACACATGCTAAAAGCACACCCACTCACTCGGATCTGCAGCAGCTGCTGCAGCAAGGAAAAGCACAATGCACATGCAAACAATGCAGACGATTCGGACCACATGGACAGCACACATGCAGCAGGAACACAGCAGCAGAAAGGGCTGACTAGTGGTAAGGGCTGACTTGTAAAAGTGTGGATAGGCGCACATTCATAGGTCCAATTCCCCCACTAGGAAATCTAAAAACATAAAAAAATAAATAAATAAATAAAAATTACATTTGTGTAGTGGAAAAGGCTGCCTATTAACGGGGCCCTTACAAAAAAAAAAAAAGAAGAAGAAGTAGGCGCCTTTCAAAGTGTAATAGCGTGAAAGCCGCCACTACAATGGTTTTGAATTAGAGTAAGACCATGTGGTTTTCTCAGATTGGTTGTTGTGATTCAAACTGTTAATGTCTCTTGGTAGTCGATCTTGGAATTCTAACCCCATTTCCATGCACTTGAAAGAAAGCAAGCTTTGTTACATGTAATTCCCTTGGTTGATTAACTAAATGGTGTATAAATCTCTCAGTTGATACAAAATTCATATTAATCTATCTCCAGTGTTCTTAAACTCAACAAGTTATTTCATGGCATGTGATCCTCGAACTTCTTTTGGAATTGTAGTTGGAAAACTCACCTTCACATGAATTCATTCACTTTATTTGCTAAGACTCTAGCAAAAAGCTAGTTGGGGGGTGTGATGAAGCGCTCAAACTGCATGATTAAGTTACTTAAGTGAATAAATTGTTTAATAAAAAAATGATTTAAGTACTTAATTATGCAATAGATCACAATACTTGAGTCAATTGATAAATTCTGGTATTTTTGTACTTAAAAAGATTTATAATACAATAACTTCACATGACAATAAATATTCCATTTTTTATTCCTCTCATAACAAGGGTAGTTTGGGCAATACACATGCAGAAAAATGCACACAGCAAACAATGCAGACCATTCGGACCACTTGGACAGCACGTTGCAACACAAACTCACACAAGCTAAAAGCACACCCACTCACTCGGATCTGCAGCAGCTGCTGCAGCAAGGAAAAGCACAATGCACATGCAAACAATGCAGACCATTCGGACCACATGGACAGCACACATGCAGCAGGAACACAGCAGCAGAAAGGCACTCGGACAGCCAACAGCAGGAGCACACAAGCATCATCACGTTGGACACAACACACATGCAGAAAATGCAACCATGCAGTGGACTCACACATGCACACATGCAGAAAAGTGCAGAAAGCATTCGGACACATGCAGATCACTTGGACGTTACAGCAGACAGCATCATTCAGACCAACAAAGCATTCCCATGCACACATGCAGCAGCTGGACGTGCAGCAGATCAGTTATGTGCTGCTGGAAGCTTTTGGCATGTGAAGCTGAGAGATGGAAGGAAGTTGAAGACAGCAAGATGCTGGAACTCACAGATGAACGTGCAGCAACAGCAGAGTAGCTTTTGGAGTTATTTTTTTCTTTCTTTCCTTTTTCGTTTCAAACGGGGGCAGTTTATTTATCTTGCTTGTTGCTTCATTTCAAGGGGGTTCGGGCTGGAGGAGTTTTCCAGACCAAGGACTCATCTTTCATTTTAGTTTTGGAGTTGTTAGTTTTCAGACGCTGGGCAGCCAGTTTTATTTAGTTTTCATTGTTTTTTTTTTTTCATTTTCATTCGGCTACAGCAGTAGCTTAAACTTGTTTCATTGTTTCTTGCATATTCATTCGGCTACAGAGGTAGACCTTCTTTCTTTCTTTTTTCGTTTAAGACAGTGGAGTAGCTTAGCTTGAAGTTTTTTTTCTTGCTTTTCGTTGGGACGTTAGGCAGTTTTGAGAGTTTTATTTTCTCTCTTTTCTTTTCGGTTTCATAGAGCTGCAGCAGAGTTTTAATTCTTTCTTTCAGTTTTTTTTTGTTTATTTGATCGGTGATCTTGGTTTATTTCCAGTTGGTTGGACAGCAGTGTTGATTGTTTTTTATTTTATTTTATTTCTCTTAAGACCTTTCTTTTAAGTTCCATTCGGTTGTTTCTTCATTTCTTTGGAGGTTTGTTCTTCATTTTATTTTCTCAATTTATATTTCAGTTTTCAGCTTAGTGTCTGTTTTCCTACGGGCAGTGGCAGCATCTCTAGGATTTATTTTGTTTGGAAATTTTCTCTTAGATTTTATCATGGTTCAACTTAGATTAATTTTTATTGCTAGAAATATCATGTGCAACTAATTTCTTAAACTTGGGTTGTGGAATGAGATTTAATTTATTTTAGGTTCTAGTTTGATGCAATATTTTGTGATTGATTGTTGATTTCACTATATTACTAGTTGGATTTAAATTGAAAATAGATTGAAGCTCTTGCTCTTATTTTGTTGTTGACGTAAGGCACAACAAAAGTTTGAAAATTATCAAGGCTTCTCTCGATTGTTTGTTAATGTGTGTTCGGCTAGTAAAATAGAAAATCCATTAGGAAAATATTGCAAAACTTAAGCTTAAATTTGTATCTTCCGATTAGCAATGCCTTGATTGGATTGTTAATCGAGAAAATTATCTAGAATCCGAAATAAAGAGAGTCTCATACCCAACCCAAGTGTTCGTTAATTTGTTTTTCTTAAGAAACTTTTATTTTAACTTCGATTATCTTTTTTTTTTTTCATTGCATTTGAATTTTATTTTCATCACTCATACTTGATTCATTTGTTACTCACAAATCTCCTATACGCTTTGATAACCCATTGTCCCTGTGGAATACGATTCTGGACTTATCCTTAATACAATTTGACACTTCTACACTTGGAAGCACATTCGAAACTGAGTCAGGCACCCCTTTGCGCATTGCAACGAATCGGACTATAGCCTATGCCGTTTACACCGTTTTCTCACGGGAAATCTCATCAAATACATCCCCCCTTTACCGTCCTAACTCTGTTCTAGCGTTGGACTAATTGACTCTAAGAAACCTGTTTTTTCTTTCATTCTTCAAATTTTAGCCCGCAGATGCCATACCATTGGTTTCCCTCTTGCCCAAGTTGTGCCATACGCCCCTTATCTAACCTTGGTTAGGCTCGTAACTGGAGTTAAGGGCATTCATCAACTTACATGTGGTTAATCATCTTTAAACCATCTTTCAAACTAAATTTCAATTTTAATTCTTTCTCTCCTTTTTTATATAGGCTTTATTACTCTTGTTGTTTTGTTTTGCATTGTTCTTTGAGTGAATTAGATGATTAGACTTGATACACCACATTTCAATACAAGGAAAGTCATTCCAAAATGGTGCCGTAGGTAAGTAAAGATCCAAACACCACAAGATAAAAACATATTAAACTCGAACAATATGCATGAAAGAATGCAAATGCACATAACCCATAAAACCACATTTTTCCACGCACGCCAAAATCTCATTTTGGCCCAAAACGTAACCTTTAAAACTAGTCCTTGCCATTATCCCAGATAATGGCCCAAAACAAGAAACCACCATTTTCCCCAAAAATGGATCACAAAGCCTCAAACATAACCTCACCATTTTCCTAGAAAATGGCCTATATCCAAAATCAAAAACCCGATCCAATTATTGCATGCACCATGATCTCCCCTAGGGATCATCTGCACACTCTGGCTCCTATGGGGGCGGTGTCAGCTACGTCGGCCGGATGACAGTGGTCTAGGTGGCCGAAGCAATCGGCGACAGAGAGAGGGAGAGAAGAGCTGCGCGCGGGAGGAAAGGAAAGGAAGAAGAAGAAAAGAAAGAAAGAAGAAAAGAAAGAAAAAAGGAAAAAGGGAAAAAAGAAAAAGAGAAAAGAAAAGATGGAGAAAGAAAATGAGGTCCAGTCCTCACCTCCGGAGTCCAAAAACTAATCCGACAAAAACAATTTTAAAAACCATAAAATGACTAAAATAAATTAAACACCACATCAAATTAAAATAAAACCAATTAAAATGTAATAATTTAAAATAAAAGGACCAATATATTAATTAAATTAAAATACTCCTTCAGTGAAAATACACGTAAAAACGGGGTATCACACTCTGATACTTTTCCACCCCTTCTTTATACTCTTAGCCATAGTCAACCACAAGGTGACACCCGTTACCTCGGACTACAGGCCATATGACCATTGCTTCAGGACACTGTTATATAGTTCCGGTCACATAACAAGAGGACTGCATCCATAAATGCGCCTTTGTCACATTATGCAGCTCAAGACAAATTCTTGAATAGCAGCACGAGGTCCATCGTGCTTCCGCTACGGTCTCTGATACCTTTTCACTGCTTCACACTTACTTTCAGCCACACGTCAGTCTCAAGGCAACATCCATTACCTTGGACTACAACCACCTCACCATTGCTTCGGGACACTGTTACATAGTTTCCCGATGTTACACAATACACTCCATGCTTCTCTGCTACACCATCTAACCCTTCATGACACGCCATCCGGTGTATCACAACCTAGCACAGAGTACACTCACGTGAACTCCCTTCCATCCACACTACAACAAACATAACTATGATAAACGTCTCACAGTGCATCACTACGTGACATGGAGTACGTGGCACACGTACTCCTTTCGCTACGACACTTATTATCACGACGCCATGTTTCATCGCCATACAACATGGAGTACACTTCACGCGTACTCCCTTCATTCTACACCACACATCACTATAGCGCACGTCACACGATGCATCGCTGCACTACACAAAGTACTTCCACACGTACTCTCTTCACACTTTACTCCATATTACAACTACAGCATCCATCTCACGCCCATACTTCACAGCACAGTCCACAATGCTACACAATCAAGCTCAACACTTCACAACTGCACTTCACTTCACAACTATGCAGTGAACTCCACAAATACTAACTACACAATCTATAATCCAACCAATCAACTACTTTAAATGTAAATAATTAGAGATAGAGGGTTATACCATAGACAAGATAACCCGTGCGTCGCTTGCTACTCGTCACGATTAAGCTTCAGAGGAGCGTATGTGGTGGTAACACCGTGTACGTTGGTTGTCCACCATGTAAAGTGGTGGTTTGGGCTAAGAATAGCTAGGTGTGGTCTTGGAAAGGCTCATGATGGCCTCGTGGTGGTCAATGGTGGCGGCATCATGCTGTGAACAGTAAATCCGAAAAGGTGGGAGCTTACTTGGGGTGGATAAAGGCCATAGAACTTCATGGAAAGCTAGGGGGAGGTAGAGGAAGATGTGGTGGAGCTGTGGTGGCAAGGTGGTGGCCATACGGTAGTTCACGATGGTGGATCGGCCACTTGAACTTGGAGAGTGACAGAGAGTGAGAGCTGTGTACAGCTCTGTTGGCCATGAAATTTGTTGGGAGAGGTCGTGGTGATGAGAGGAACGAGGTCGTGGTGGTGAAACATCATGGGTAGCCATGTACGGCAGCGTACGGTGGTGCAACCGAAACTCTAGCTATGGAGAACCATCGGAGCAAAAGAGAGAGTTAGAGGGAAAGAAGGACATGGGGAGGAAGCCCATGACGTGGTGAATCCATTGGTGGTGCTTGGTGGTCATTTTGGCCGTGTATGGTGGCTCAAGGAGTAGAAAATGGGTGTAAAACCCATTTACTTGGGAGGAGAAAGAGGGAGGAGTGGCTGCCGATAAAGCTCACCACCGATGAGGTATTGGTCGCCAGTAGGGCAAGATCATGCCGGTGTGGGAGGTGGGGCACGGCGGCTGGAGGTGGCGCCAGCTGGGAACTTGAAGCACATGCACGGTGGAGGAACCAAAGAGAGGGGCTTGGAAAGAGAGAGAAGAGAGAGAAAGAAGAAAAGGAAAAAGAGAAAAAATAAGGATGAAAAGAGAGGGGTCTGGGTATTTAATCTAAGTTCTTCACTTCGGGATCCTCAAAACAATCTAACGATGAGTTTAAACACTGATTTGAAAACACATAATTGTTTTATTTGAAATAAAACACTTAGATAAAATACTGAGCGAAATTTAGATAGAATATTATTTTACAAATTAAAGTTTATAAAATAATATATCTTTATCATTATTTAAAATGATAAAGATCGTTAATTACTCAAAGAGGATAAACCATTTAAATTAAATAAGAGTTTTCAACATAAAATTAGACCTCTTCATATTTTAAAAAAACTAAAATATTTAATATAAATATTTATCCACAATTATAATATTTTTAGAGTTCATTAAAATATTACAATTGTGCTACATTATAAACAAGCTTATCTAATAATACTGAAAATATCTTCTATAGATATTGATGAGTGTGCGAAAGTGCACTCTAAATACCCTATTATTAGACTAAAATGCTAAAATGTGAATAGAAATCATAGGAATTAATGTGCATTCTTTAATTGAATTTCTATTTACGTTGGGATACTCCTAAGCAGTTTTTTTTATGTTTAATTTCAAAATTTATAAAAGAGCAAGTCAAGTCCAGTCAAATTCAAAGGAGGACATTCATGGGGTTTGAGAGCAATTTGGAAGAAAAGAAAAAGAAAAAAAATCATAAAATGAAACTACAAAAAGTACAAGTCCAAAATTCGCTAGGAGACAGTCTGGACATACTTTAGTCTTTTAACTGTATCTTTTTACTCACATATCAAATTGCTGCAATTCTTGATGCATTGGAAAGCTATCTTAAAGGGATATAACT
This sequence comes from Carya illinoinensis, assembly GCF_018687715.1. NCBI lineage: Eukaryota > Viridiplantae > Streptophyta > Magnoliopsida > Fagales > Juglandaceae > Carya > Carya illinoinensis. The sequence goes on along the minus strand of NC_056764.1, from coordinate 17,639,164 downwards.
TTGTCTCTAATAAGGATTTCCCAATTCGAACTCCAAGTCCTAAAATTTAGGCGATTTTTTTATGCGGAAATCAAGAGGACATTAGGGTTTCTTTCCTACCCTATATAAGTATATCATTAGTACGAAATGGAAGGGAGGAGGCACAAGAGGCAGATCTGAAGAGAGGAGAAAATCACTTCCATGGCCACCGTTCGCTTCAGTTTTCTCTGGAGATTTTTGTTGTCTAGTATATTTATGGGTAACTAAATTCTCAAGTAGGGTTATAGATGAACTTGCACATTAGATGGTATTTCTAATTTATTTTTAATTCATGTATTTTGTTTTCAATTGCTAAAACTCTTTTGTTTTATCATTCTCAATTCATCGTTGATGTTTTCTTCTCTGAATAATCATAGAATTTATTTTGTTTATGGCTTCAATCATGCTTTTTCTATTGAATGGATTAGTTCTTTAATTATGTTTGGATCAATTATTTATCTATATTGATTTAGTTTTTTGTTGTAATATTGCTCCCTGAGTATATTGTCGTCTTTGGATTTTCTCAATAGGGGTAGTAATTTACGTATTTTAAAAGTGATGAATGTTTTTGCAAAGGGTTAAATTTGATTTAATTTTGGTTTATAAATCTATACCTTCCGATTGGGAATTTCGTAAATTGAGTTCCTAATTGAGTTATCCAATGAATTAAGAATAATTAAAATACCGGATTTGTGCAAGGGATTCCCGACGCTCTACTGTTTGTCAAATTTGAGTACTTTTTCCGTTAATCACTTTGCTTCACTTTAATTTACATTTAAAATTAATCTTTGTTCTCTATTTCTTATTTAATTTTTTCTTTAGTTTATTTGTTCCCCTTGCTATTCTTTTAATTTTTCTTCCTGTGGAATCGACACCCCAAAGTTGTGCTACAACTACTGCGTTATTCTTTGGGAGTACTCAAATTCTGGCACCGTTGCCGGGGAGATGGTAGAAGAATTGTGAGATAGTTTTTCATTTCAATAGTTTGTAAAGGCGGTTATTTCGTTCGCTCTTTTAGCTTGCTGCATCTTTATTTTATTTTCTTTTTCTTTTTGTAGTTTTTTTAGTGTTGCGTTTTTCTCTACCGTGCATGCACAGGTTTAGAGACGCCTTAGGTCGGTTTGCTTGGAGACCTGTGTTAGAGTCAGAGTTTAATTTTTTTGATCATTTGTTTGATAATTCTTCTAATTCTGAGAAAATGAGTGAACACGAAGATCAACCCACTAGGACCCTTCAGGATTACCTCCACCCTACACGCATAGCCACACCATCATGCATCATGTTTCCAGCTAATATTCTCCAATTGGATTTTAAAACAGGGATGATACAGTTACTCCCTACTTTTCATGGCTTGGAAAATGAAAATCCATATGTGCACATTAGGGAGTTTGAAGAAGTAGTTGCGACTTTTCATAGTCAAAATGCAACTGATGACATTGTGAGACTTAAGTTCTTTCCTTTCTCTTTGAAGGATAGAGCTAAGAGATGACTATACTCATTGAGACCATGATCTATTAGATCATGGAATGAGATGACTCAGGTCTTCTTTAATAAATACTTTCCCCAACATAAGACCAATGCTTTAAAAAGGCAAATCTCCACCTTTGTCCAAAAGGACAGTGAGACTTTGTATCAGTCTTGGGAGAGATTTAAGGAGCTATTGAGTATGTGTCCTCACCATGGGTATGAGAATTGGCGCTTAGTGAGCTATTTTTATGAGGGACTTACACCTAGAGAGCGTCAATTTGTGGAGATGATGTGTAATGGTGAGTTTTTGCAGAAAGATCCTGATGATGCCATAAAATACCTTAATGAGCTTGCTGAAAAAGCTCACACTTGGACTGGACCTAGTGCTACTGAGAGCACAAATAGATCATGACCTACAGGAAACCTATATGGTAGTGGAATTTACCATCTCAGGGAAGGGGATAACCTAAAGGCTAAGGTTGAGATACTCACTAGGGAGCTAGAGGTGTTGAAGAATAAAGACTTAAAGCCAATACACGTGGCTAATCATGCAGAGTCTTTTGGACCATGTTTTGTGTGTGGTGGGATAGATCACCTTGCCCAAGAGTGTCCCACATTTGCTGAGATGAGAGGGATGTATGAGGAACAATGTAATGCCTCAGGTATGTACATGAAGCCTATTGCACCTTTCTCTGATACCTACAATCCTGGGTGGCGTAATCACCCCAATTTTAGTTGGAAATCTGAAAACCAGCAGCCTGCACAACCCTCTAGATCATATCCTGCACATTCATCTTCTAGGAGCCCCTTAGAAGATACTTTACATGCTTTTATTGAGGCACAGAGTAAAACTAATCAAAAGTTTGAATCTTTGATTATGCAGGTTGTTGAAGAAAACAAAGAGATAAAAAGTCATATATCCAAGATAATGAGCGCCTTGAGTGTGAATGAGCGTGGCAAGTTTCCTTCTCAAGCTCAGTCCACACCCCAAGGTCAACATATGGCACAAAAAAATTTGAAAGAAGTCAATGCCATTGTGACAAGAAGTGGTAAGTTCTTACACATCCAAACAATTGATAAACCAAAGGATGTTGAAGAGGAACAAAGCAATGATAGTACCGAGTTCCCCAAGGAAGCCAACGCAATCAAGAGTCGAATTAAGGTACCATTTCCTCAAGCTTTAAAATCTGGTATGCGAACTTTGGATTCTAGTAATGAAATCTTGGAGAACCTCAAGCAGGTAAAGATTAACCTTCATCTTTTGCATGTTATTAAACAAGTTCCTACTTACGCAAAAGTTCTTAAAGATTTGTGTATAGTTAAGAGGAAGCACCATGTTAAGAATACAACATTTCTGACAGAGCAAGTTATTGCTCTAACTGAACAGCGAATTCCTCCTAAGAACAAGGATCCTGGTTGTCCAACCATTGCATGTAATATTGGAAATCATGAGTTTGGGCAAGCCTTGCTAGATCTAGGAGTTAGTGTTAATTTGATGCCTTATTCCATTTATTTGTAGCTTGGTTTGTGTGAAATTAAGCCTACTTCTATTGTACTTCAGTTGGCTGATCGTTTAGTTAAGAAACCGAGAGGGATAGTTGAGGATGTTTTGATCCAAATTGACAAGTTTTATTATCCTGTTGATTTCTTAATTTTGGACACTTAATCAGTTGTTGAGTCAAACTCTAAGGTTCCTCTCATATTAGGTAGACCTTTCCTTACTACGGCTAATGCACTTATAAATTGCAAGAATGGGTTGATGAAGCTATCTTTTGGAAACATGACCATGGAGGTCAACATTTTCCATATTGAGAAATAGCCAACAGATGATGAGTGCCACCAAACGTACATGATTGACGCACTTATAGACAAGGGAGTTCTCACAACTCATAATTTTGATCCCCTTGAATATCCCCTTGTGAATTCTGAGTTTGATACTATTAGTGATTCATCTGATGTTATTGATATTTGTGCTTTTTTTTTTTTATAAAACTCAGGATTATGGCACACAAGCTTGGCAACAGAAATTTGAGGAGTTTCCTAAGAAATGTGGAAAAAGATTCCTGTAAGTATGAAAGCACTAAGAGTTAAATTGAAACCTTTGCCTAAGTCTAAAGTCTATAAGGTTAAAATGAAAACGTTTCATGATAAAAATATTCTTAGGAAGAGATTTAAACCTAATGACCGAATATACTTATATAATTTTGGATTTCACAAACACCAAGGAAAACTTCGGTTTAGGTGGACTGACCCCTTTGTAGTGAATAATGTTTTTGTAAATGGGGCAGTAGAAATAGAAGATCCTGAGGATCTGAGGATGGTTGGATCTTTAAAATAAATGGTCAATGCCTTAAAGTGTTAATTGATAGGCAAGTTTCGAAAGTGGAAGACATTTCACTTATGGATCCAGTCTATCAACCTTGACCACACCACCCAAGTATGTTTTTATTTATTTATTTTGTTTTGCTTTGTTTTATTTTTGTTTTCTTTTATTTTCTTTCTTTTCCTTTTTGTTTGCTGTTTTTTTTCTTTGTTTTTTATTGTAGGATAATTTCATTTCGTCATTTCAGGTTACCATCTTTGGTGCTTAGCGAGCTACGTTCGTCACTCATCAGGTGTATTCTACCATTTTTAGTTACTCCCCATCTAATTTTGATTTTTAAACATGGAGGATAATGTTTCATTTAAGTTGGGGGTGGTGGTGCAAATTCAGTATTTAAAATGCTTGTTGAAACTCTGTGGCATATTTTTTTTTAATTTGCATAACACATGCATCATTTTCACATGTGTACTCATTCTCATTCATAGCCATCTTCGTGAATTCACCAAACCCACCATAATCATTTTTGCTGAAGAATTCACAGAACTCTTAATGCACTTATCCAAGTTTTGTGGTAAGAAGGTGGTTTGACACATGTAGCTAGAGAACTCTTTTGCTTAAGTATTCATGTGAGTTTGGAGAGAATTGAGAGGATACAAATGCAGTAAATTGTGATAAGCGTTCATTGATCTGTTGAATTGGGCACTTCTTTTGAGAATATCATTACATGGTTTATGGTACAATGGTGGATATACTTGGGATATGACGAAGGTCAATTTAGGATTAACGTTTGAGCCTTTCAAGCTATCCATTTCCATCATAGACCCCCAGTAGCCAACTTTGAGGTAATAAACACATGTAGCTTTTTCTTTTGATATGCCCATATCATCCATGCCTCTCCACATTGGAGTATAACCTATACACAGTTTTTCTTACCCTTTTTATTTCCAAGTGTATACTAGGTGTGGAATTTGTATTTTCTTTCTTTAATTTTATCATTTTCAAATTAAAAAAAAAAAAAAAGAAGAAGACGACAGAAAAAAGAGAAGAGTACAAATTGCAAAGTGTTCAACTGAGTGAGCTAAAAAAAAAAGTTGGTAGAGATGGAAAGAATGCAAAAGTGGCATGTGTTTGTCCATCAAATTGTTGAAAAAAAAAGGAAGAAGAAGGAAAAACATTATTATTTGATGATATGAAAAGTTGGAGAGCACATCAAGTGAGAACTGTGGTCTATTGAGATATTTAATAAAATTTCCTTTGTATGTACTTGGAAATTTTTGAATCCCTTTCATCCTTTTTTTTCATATAGCCCCGAAACCAAGCCACATTACAACCTTTTGTGTTGACCGTTTTGATCCTAAGTAAGCTGTTGGAAAGACTGGTGGAAATCTCATTTGTTAGTGTTCCTATCATAAGATCAATGTTTGTTTGTTCCTTGTACATAATTGCCTAATTTTTCATGAGAGTGTGTATACACCCATTGTCAACTCCATAGAGAGAGCCCTTACACGAAACACTATTATACCCGTGAGTTATGAAGTTGAACATTTTGCTTGAGATGTTCTTGATGTTGCATGTATCAAGGTTAGTAGTAAGATGATTATGGCTTGGAGAACACACACATACTCTGTGAATTGCTATAGGTGGATTGATCTTGATAGGCTATTGGATTCCTTAGATTGTTTTGATACGTGAATTTGGAAAGTGTGACTTGATGGCCTTTATGTGTGATTTTGTTTTTTATCTCTTTTGTCGTTTTGACATGAAAATTGCTAGGGACTAGCAATGAGTAAGTTGGGGGGTGTGATGAGTGTGCGAAAGTGCACTCTAAATACCCTATTATTGGACTAAAATACTAAAATGTGAATAAAAATTATAGGAATTAATGTGTATTCTTTAATTGAATTTCTATTTACGTTGGGATACTCCTAAGCAGTTTTTTTTATGTTTAATTTCAGAGTTTATAAAAGAGCAAGTCAAGCCCAGTCAAATTCAAAGGAGGACACTGATGGGGTTTGAGAGTAATTTGGAAGAAAAGAAAAAGAAAAAAATCACAAAATGAAACCACAAGAAGTCCAAATCCGAAATTCGCTAGGAGATGGTCTGGACATATTTTAGTCTTTTGACTGTATCTTTTTACTCATATATCGGATTTCTATGATTCTTGATGCATTGGAAAGCTATCTTAAAGGGCTATAACTTTTTCTCTAATAAGGATTTCCAAATTCGAACTCCTGAAGGCCATACGTGGCTACCAAGATAAGTTCTAAAATTTAGGCGATTTTTTTATGCGGAAATTAAGAGGACATTAGGGTTTCTTTCCTACCCTATATAAGTATACCATTAGTACGAAATGGAAGAAAGGCAGATCTGAAGAGAGGATAAAATCACTTCCATGGCCACCGTTCGCTTCAGTTTTCTCTGGAAATTTTTGTTGTCCAGTATATTTATGGGTAACTAAATTCTCAAGTAGGGTTAAGGATGAACTTGCACATTAGATGGTATTTCTAATTTATTTTTAATTCATGCATTTTATTTTCAATTGCTAAAACTCTTTTTTTTTCTTTTTTTTTTTTTTATCGTTCTCAATTCATCGTTGATGTTTTCTTCTCCGAATAATCATAGAATTTATTCTGTTTATGGATTCAGTCTTGCTTTTTCTATTGAACGGATTAGTTCTTCGATTATATTTGGATCAATTATTTATCTATATTGATTTAGTTTTTTGCTGCAATATCGCTCCCTGAGTATATTGTCATCTTTGGATTTTCTCAATAGGTGTAGTAATTTACGTATTTTAAAAGTGGTGAATGTTTTTTCAAAGGGTTAAATTTGATTTAATTTTGGTCTATAAATCTATACCTTCCGATTGAGAATTTCATAAATTGAGTTCCTAATTGAGTTATCCAATGAATTAAGAATAATTCAAATACCGGATTTGTGCAAGGGATTCCCGACACTCTACTGTTTGTCAAATTTGAGTACTTTTTCCGTTAATCACTTTGCTTCATTTTAATTTACATTTAAAATTAATCTTTGTTCTCCATTTCCTATTTAATATTTTTCTTTAGTTTCTTTGTTCCCTTTACTATTTTTTTAATTTGTCTCCCTGTGGAATCGACACCCCAAAGTTGTGCTACAATTACAGCGTTATTCTTTGGGCGTAATCAGATATTTTCATAATATTTGAAATATCCGTAAGTATTAAAATATCTATCTTACTTCGAAATCCGTTGGATAACTTTCGAAATACGCCATCGAGGTACAACACTTAGGATAAGGCTCAGCACGTAGATCGAAGCTCGACACGTAGAACGAGACTCAACACGTAGACTGAAGCTCAGCACGTAGATCGAGGCTCAGCACGTAGGTCGAGGCTCAGCACGTTGATGAATGCTAGACATGTAGAACGAGGCTCGACACGTACACCGAAGTTTGACACATAGATCGAGACTCATAAAGAGGAAGAAGAAAGAAGGACGGATATCACACATAGTTTCCTTCATCTTTAATGCCTCTAATTCTCTAGTTAGGCTCTCTATCCTTGCTTTCAAGTTATCTTCTTCTCTGAGATGATGATACCTCCACTATAATGAGTTTGATTAGAGCATGCTCGATTGGTACTGTCAAAAGCATTTGGTCCTGTCCAAGTGTGAGTTTTTTCTGCAAGTTCATTTAAATACTCTATTGCCTCATCGAGATCCTTCTATAAAAACTCACCATTACACATCATTTCAACAAATTGATGCTCTATAGGAGTAAGACCTTCGTAAAAATAGTTAACTAGATTCCAGCTTTCATAACCAAGATGGGGACACAAGTCAAGCAACTCTTTAAAACATTCCCATGCTTGATACAAAGTCTCATTATCCTTTTGTGTAAAAGTTGAGATTTGTCTTTCCAAAGCATTCATCTTACAATGAGGAAAGTATTTATTGAAAAAAATTTGGGTCATCTCATCCCATGACCCAATCGACTGTGGTCTCAATAAATAAATCCAACTTTTTGCCTTATCCTTTAGTGAGAAGGGAAAGAACTTAAGTCGAATAGCACCTATAGTGCCAAGTTAAGCATGAAATGTAGCAACAGCCTCTTCAAACTCCCTAATATGCACATATGGATTTCCTCTTTCCAAACCATGAAAAGGTAGGGAGAAGTTGTATCACACTTGGTTTGAAATCTATTGGAGAACTATTAGGTGGAAATATAATGCATAATGATGTTGCTATGCGTGTAGGGTAAAGCTACTCATGTAGAGTCCTTGGTTGATCTTCGTGCAAACTCATGTTAGATGAAGAAAATGATGAAATAGAATGTGTATCAAAATTAGATGGTGTGTCAAACAGATTATCAAAGAGAGTATTAGTGTCTACTTCAAGTCTCCTTGCAAATCTACCTAACTCGTCTCTATATCTATGCATGCAAACATTGAAAGAGAAGGGAAAAAAAAAACTAAATCTAAAATTAAAAGAAAGGAACAAGTTTACGTCATTTGGTGTGTCAACTTCAACAAACCTATTCATTTGGTGTGTCAAATTTGATTAAGCTTAAAGAATAATGTGATTGATGTAATATAGATTCGGATGTTGATTCCACAGGGAGATGGTAGAAGCACTAGAAGAAACAAAAAATTTAAGAGAACAAAAATCAAAGGAGCAATGTAAGATGAATCATTTTTTAAACGAAATAAACTGAAGAGCCAAAACGTAATAATGAAAAGGTTTGACAAGAATTATTACCAATGAAGCATCGAGAATCCCTTACTTGAACTTGATAATTCATTCATATCAAATTCATTGGATACTCAAATTCAGCAAACCTATTCTTTGAATGCATTCTTGAACCATCTCCCCGGCAATGGCACCAAAATTTGATTATGCTCAAAGAATAACGCGATTGTTGCAAAATAGATTGGGGTGTCAATTCCACATGAAGATTGTTGCAATTAGACTTAGATTCAAAGACGATAATATATTTAATAGCAATACTGTAGGAGAGAATCACATTGATAAGATCAACAACTAGATCATGAACACCTCAACAATCCCATAGAGAAAGCACGACTAAATCTATGAAAAGTATTTGATGCAAACCAACGAGCTGGACATGCTGATGATTGATAAAGGGTTGGAATTGCATAATTAAGTTGTTTAAATGAGTGATTTATTTTATCAAATAAGAATTAAACACTTAATTATGCATCAAATTCTAATATTGAATGTCAAATTAATTGATGCCAATATTTTTGCACATCAAAGTCTCATATTTGCCCTTGAAATACTTAAACTATAATATCAATTCATTTATATATTGTAGGGCATTTATGGAAAGAAAAAAAAAAGAATGGGACCTATGAGAAAATAGAGAAGTTAACTATAGTTTTATGGAATCTCATCTAATAGAGATCAAATGCACTCATTCGGACACATGCAGGATCACATGCACACATGCAGAAAAATGTAAACATGCAACCATTCGGACCATGCAATGGACTCACACAATGCACATGCAACCATTCGGACCATGCAGTGGACTCACACAATGCACATGCAGACCATTCGGACCATGCAGTGGACTCACACAATGCACATACAGATCACTCAGACAGCACTCATACAAACACAACACTTGCAGAAAACTCACATGTGTAGCAGCTACTACAGCAAGAGAAGAAGACTCACACATGCAAAAAAGTGCAAAGAAAGCATTCGGACAGCACACAACCTGCATGTTGCAGAACACAATGCACATGCAGACCATTCGAACACATGCAGACCAACATGCACACATGCACATATGCAGATGCAGAGCAACAGGAGAAGAAATGGACTTAGCACATGCAGCATCATTCGGACCAGTTCACACATGCAGAAAAGTGCAACACACATGCAGTAAACATGCAGACCAGTAAACATACAGAAAGCATTCGGACAGCACACAACCTGCATGTTGCAGAACACTCACACATGCAATACACGTGCAGCAGGAGATAAATGCACACATGAAGATCACGTTGAAGACAGCTACACGGAAAGCAGCAGCAGGAGATCACATGGGATCACACAGACAGACGGGCTGACCTTTGGCTCTTTATTTTTCAACCTGTTTTTATACGGCTGGTTCGTTCATGTAAGGGGCAGCTAGTTTTTGTGTTTTCATACATTATTACTTTACTTTTCGTTTAGACTAGAGGGGAGCTGAGTTCTTATTCTTTTTCTTTTCGTTTTACTGAAGGGGCTGGGGTTGGTTTTATTTTTTTCATTCTTGCTTTCTGTTTTGGACGCTAGCAGCAAATTTTCTGCTGTTTTCTTTTGGTCTTTCATTCGGCTACAACAGTTTGTTTTGAGCTTTAAGTGTTATTTTATTTTCTTTTCTTTTGATTTAGTAGCTAAGCTTTGTTTTCATTGTTTCTTTCATTTTTACATTCAGCTACAGCAGAACCTAGCTTAGTTTTTGGAGTTGTTAGTTTTCTGATTAGTTCTTAGCTTTTTCTTTCTTTCTTTTCGTAGAGTAGCTTAGCTTAGATTTTTATTTTCTTTCATTTTCATTCGGTGCAGTAGTTTTATTTGGAGTTTATTACTTTCTTTCATTTTCATTCGGTGTTGCAGCAGTTTTATTTTTATTTCATTTTCATTTCAGAGGGTATCTTTATTTTTATTCGGCTGCTTCTTCGCTTTATTTTTCTAGGTTGCTCTTCATTCTATTTTCTGCAATATACGTTTCAGTTTTTATTTTAGTGATTGTTCTCCTGCGGGCAGTGGCAACATCTTTAGGATTTATCTCATTCGGATATTTTCTCAGATTTTGTCATGACTCAACTTAGATTTATTTTTATCGCTAGAAACATCATGTGTAGCTAATTTTTGAAGCTTGGGTTGTGGAACGAAGCTTGATTTGTTTTGGATTCTAGATCAATGCAATATTTTGTTGTTAATTGTTGATTTTACTATGTTACTAGTCAGATTTAAATTGAAAATAGATTGCGGCTTTTGCTCTTGTTTTGTTGTTGACGTAAGGCACAACAAAATCTTGAAAACTATCAAGGCCTCTCTCAATTGTTTGTTAATGTGTGTTTGACTAGTAAAGTAGAGAATCTATTAGGAAAATATTGCAAAACTTGAGTTTAAATTTGTATCTTCTGATTAGCAATGCCTTGATTGGATTGTTAATCGAGAAAATTATCTAGAATCCGAAATAAAGAGAGTCTCATACCCAACCCAAAGTGTTCGTTAATTTGTTTGTTTTAGAAACTCTAATTTCAACTTCGATTATCTTCTTGCATTGCATTTGAATTTTATTTTCATCTCTCATACTTGATTCATTTGTTACTCAAAAATCTCATATACGCTTTGATAACCCTTTGTCCCTATGGAATACGATCCTGGACTTATCCTTGATACAACTTGACACTTCTACACTTGGAAGCACATTCGACCACGAGTCAATCATACACGTGGAATAGAGCTAAATTTGCACAAGACCCTTTGTCACTTCCTAGTGGCCCAATCACAAGACTTAGAGCCAAACGTTTCAAGGAAGCACTAAATGGGCTAATCCAAGAGAATTGGGCTGATTCTAAAAAGACCAAGATGGGCTCAAATAATAATCAAGGCTTAGTCCATGTCATCAAAGCAATTGAAGAGGCTAATTAGCATGCAAAAACGTGACCAGCATGGTCTTACCATTAAAGAGTGTGAACTTGTGAGTTTCAAGGATATTAAATAGGGAAATTTGCTGATGCTCTTGGCTGGTTATGTTAAATGCATTGAATCTAGTCATTTAGTTATTTTTGGCTGCCTTTAGAAGTCCAAGAGGCCTAAAAACGTGGAGACTTGTTTATATTGATGCTTGTGTTGCTTTTAAAGCTGAGTTCTGACTTTTCCTATTTTTGGAGGGTTGTTCCAAGTATATAGCATGGGCTATATGAACTTATTATCATTGTGAGGTCTTGTGTTCGTCTTTGTTCTTGAAAGAACTCCTGAACTTATCAAGTTAATTTGGTAGCGTTCAAACAACCAACTTATCACCTTGATTCTTGGGAGATTCTTAGGTTTCTTGGTGTGTCATTTCAATCCTTCGTAGTCTTGATTCTCATCTAGTTAGGTGATGGGTCAAGGCTCAACAATTCTTGTCTACACGATCTTGGGGTTCCAAACCATCATTGTTATAGGGTTTCATCACAATTGTTGGTGGAGTTCATATCATTTAATATCAAAGCCCGGTTCAGGCAAGTTTGACGATCTTTTATTTTCCTTTTTTCTTTAATTTTCTATTCCTTGGTGCAGTTACAAAAAAAGGAGCAAAAGCAAAAGCAAAAAAAAAAAAAAAAAAATACTAGATTCAATGTATTTAACATAACTAGCCAAGACCATCAACAAATTCCGCTATTTAATATCCTTGAAACTCAAAAGTTCACACTCTTTAATGGTCAGACCATATTGGTCACGTTTTTCATGCTAATTAGCCACTTCAATTGCTTTGATAATATGGACTACGCCTTGATTATTATTTGAGCCCATCTTGATCGTTTTAGAATCAGCCCAATTCTCCTGGATTAGTCAATTTAGTGCTTCCTTGGAACGTTAGGCTCTAAATCTTGTAATTGGGCCACGAGGAATTAACAAAGGGTCTTCTGTAAATTCAGCTCCATTCTCACGTGTATAATCAACTCCATTCCCACATGTATAGCATGTCCAACTCCTTGGTTTGCCTCAGTATTGGTTGTAAAATTATCGAAATACAAGGAAGACTAATAAGACATGATAAAAAAAAAATTGTATCAACAAGAAAGTTTATTACATGAATTCGATAAAATTGAAATCATCATTCAAGCAAGTTCATCTCTAACTTCACCAAGGAATTAGCTCTCCATTCGAAAGAAGAATAATTCTTTTTCTTGCAGATGAGATTCTCCAAACTCTAGCCTCCTCTCTCCCAAAAAAAGAAGGGTTCTTTTTTTTTTTTTTTTTTCTACCCCTTGACTCTCTATTTTCTTCACTTTTTCACGAGCTATCCCCAATATGGAAAGAAAATCATGTGAAAACTTGGGTAGGGTAATACTCCAGATTTCCATGTGCATATTGCAGGCCTTTGTTTTCTTAGTAAATGGTAGAATTAGAGAATGACTATTTCTGGAACAAATGTATCCCATCGAGTTAGTTTTCTAATGCATCTTGAATTGCCTCAATTACATATCAGAAGTGGAAGATATAATATGTTCCAGATCACATGATTAACTATGATATGAATGATGATGAAAGTATATTTTTTTGAAAACGCTAAGTCTTTAGTACAAGTTTTAAAAGTGGTCAATGCATGAGTCATAGCTCACTCTCAATCATGAGTTATGTACATGTTCATGCATGCATTGCAAGATATACCTCTTGTATGCTTGTGTTAACTGTGGTATGTTGTGTGATTATTTACTAAGATTTCTTGAAATCTCACTGTTGCAATTTTTCCACTATCATTCTTATCCCGAAATGGTAGAAGTTGTTACAGGCATAGAAGGTGAAGCCTTTGACCAAGATGAAGAGAATGGCACATCCTCCGGAGAGGATCGTGCCTAAGATGGGCATCAATAGGCTAGAGCCTACTATTTTGGAGCACCTAGAGGCTATAGATCAAGAGATCTCTAAGATCCTCCAATTTATTGAGGAGTTCTGATGCCTCAATAATAGGGATAAGGACCAGGCTTTGGAGAAGCGAGTGAAGGATGAACTGCTATTAAAAAAAAAAAAAAGGAGAGATGACTAGCATTGGGACCCGTTTCCCATAAGGGGAAATGTTTATGGAACTTGATACATTCTAATAAATATTTGGTCCTGTGTTTTGGGAAATACAGACTCATTATGTTTTGAAAACTCTCTTTGATTAGTGATGACAATGATGTGACAAAGTTGGGAATTTTTTTTTTTTTTTGTGTACCATGTACTATGCATTGCTTAGATCTCTTTACATTTTTACTGTTTTTGCTGAACGTTTATTGCATACTGCTTGAATATCTAATAGCATTGTATATTATCTGTCATGAACGGGGGTGTGTAACCTTGTGTTACATGTCCTAGCATCTCATTCACTACCAAATCCCAACTAAGGGTTGGGGGTGCCACAAGTTTGAATGGTAACTCGAATTATTCGAATAAGAAAGTTCCTAATTTGAATGACATTCAAATAAGGGTTATAATCGTTTGAACGATGTGACCGTAAATGGTTCAGACGTATTGGATTTTCATTCAAACATAATCTGATAACGCTATTGTTGTTCTAATAGGAGTAATTAGCATTCAAATGCTTTGTTGTACCCGTCCGAATGTGGTTTGAACAATCTATGTTATGGTTTAAACTTTATTTTGGTAAAAATATTTATGTTTGAATAAAAGTGGGTTTGTCCGAATATAAAAGTTACGCGTTTGAATGGGATGATGACTTGTAATTCAAACCATTATCCTAATCGTTTGAACATTCTATGTTAACGCTATACTGTTCAAAAACCTGTTCTAAACATAAAATAGTATGCACATTCAAACAATTAAAGTTCCATTTGAACAGTAGGTAGTAAATGTGAAATTCAAACATAATATGTAGTCCAAAAATTGTGCGTGAAAATGTTATGAGACTATATATAATCAAACTCTAAGTTAGGTCATCATACAAAATATTAAAAAAATTACAAAATGTGTGAAATGGAATTGGCAGCATAAAATATTGGAAAATCATCATTTGCATTTCTTGAAGCATTTCTTCACTTTGAGTGGCTAACTCCCTCCATAGTTCTCTTCTTATTGCATTTGCAACCACATCTCCATGGTGGACCTTCAAACCTTATCTATTGGCAAGCGTGACATCCCAAATTTGTGCTAAGTTCCCGTTCCAAATTCTTTTGGATATTATTTATTTAATATCGCTATTGGCTAGGTGTTGGAAGAGTTCTTTAGGCCTTTTTTTTTTTTTTTTGGTTGGATTTGGATGTAACACCCAAGTCCAGCACCAAGCCGTGTTCTAAAAGTTTTGGGCTTGTACGGATGAAAAGCCCACTTGAGATTAATGAGTATTTGTTTTAATGGACTATGGGCTCAAATTTTATTTTTGGCAGATATCGAATATTTTTTTATTGGACTTGCTAATTTGGTTAAAATCATTAAATATTTTTTAATTAGGTGAAATCTGTTTTTTTTTTTTTTAATGGGCCGAGAAATTTGTGGGACAATTTGAATTATTTTAGAGGTTGAATTGAGACCCAAAACTCAAGGAAAAAGCCCAAAATTTGCTCAAAACCTGTGACACCCCGACTCTCATGTATTGAAATGCAAGAATCGGGACCTTGGGATGATGACAACCCCGGTCACACATCCCAAGGATATGTGCTTTGCAAGTTGCAGCTAGTAATATAAATTTAGTCAACTAAGTACTAGAAGTTTAAATACACGCAAATCAAAATAAAATTATTTCAAATATTATGCAGTTATCCAACGAAAGTAAAGTAAAAACTAATAGTTCATGCCATAATGCAATAAAAATATGAGGACACCAAAACACAACATAATACACGCAAGCATAATTCATCTCAATAAACAAACCATTCCTTAAATCCAACCCAACCCCCATACTCATCGGGCTCAAAGTCCGGCACAACTAACAGTGATGAAATATAATTTCGAAAGGTCAATGAAGTGCAAGAGGTAACAGTGTATTTTAAACTATGGTCGTGGGTCTCAAAACTATGGTTGTGTATTTTAAACTTGATTAAGAAGGATTGCGAATATGGTACTTAAGAGTTTGTTTTAACTTGTATATTGGTTTTGTATGTTCGTTTGGATGTAAGATTAAATGGGACCATGTGTTTATGAGTTGGGATAATGAAAATGCATATCTTGGAAGGCCAAGATGAATCGCCCAAGATACCATTTTGGGTTATCAAAATCTATTTCGACATTTTAGGGAATGAATCAATTATGTTTGCATGAATTCATCATTGTTTGCATCTTCTAGTATTCTAAAGCTATGTTCAAAGATGCATGCCACTGTTCAAGTTATGTAATTTGGCTTTGGCTTATTGTATGCATAAGATTAGTGCTTCATCAAGAGTCCAATTTACATGCATTTGGGTCCATGATCTTTTGAGTCAAGTATATTTTATCACGACTCCAAATGCTAGGACAGGGAAATGCCCTAGTGGAACTCCCTGCCCACTCTGGAGTGTTTAAAGTTGAGTGGAGACCTCTAGGTCGATAAAGTACTGTCAACGAGTCTCGAATGATTCCTATAAAAGGATACCATAGCGAGGTTGCATCTAAAGCTAGTTGTTGTAATGCGGTGAAGGTGAAATAAGCGAACTACAGTAAAGGAATATGTTAATGATTATGGTGTAGTCACCTCGATCAAGTGGATCGTTGGTTGATGTAGTAACTAGCAAGGAGCACATGGTGTGTAAGGGAGTCTTGAGGTATCCAATCATGTGAAATATGTGATATGAATAAGGCATTTGAGCTCTATGATATGATACATTATGATATGTCATGATATACGATATGACATGATATGTTATGCCATGATATGCTACAATATGTTATGATATGAACATGAAATGATGAGATGTGATCTCAATATGACATGTTATCAAATGATAAGGAAATGGTATGATATTGTATGATATGAACATGTTTTATGAGAAAGTCTATGTTGCATATGTCAAGGTTTTACATCAAAGTACATGTCCATGCTTTTGTTTGTGGTTTGCCTTTATATGATTGTGATATCTATGGTATGTTGACTATTTACTTACTGAAATTTCTTGAAATCTCACTGTGCACAAAAACCAGATGGCGAAGCAAAAGAGGGTAGCACTCCCTTTGGATAGGATAGTGCCCAAGATCGAAGTGAGCTCTTCTGAGCTCTCCATCTAGGAACAGTTAGAGACCATTGATTAGACTATTACTAAAATACTTAAACTCGTTGTTGAGTTAAAGCGACTTAGGAACAGTGGCAAGGGCTAGTTCTTAGAGGAGAAAGCAAAGCCTAAGAGGCCATGAAGACTTAAATCTTTTGAGGAATAGACAATCTTTGGGAATGGTCCCATGTTTTGGGAATTTTATAAAACTCTACATCTTTTGGGAGTCTTTTGAATACATAACATTTTTGGAAGTGCATGTGCTATAAAAAGCTTTTGGGGTATTTGCACTCATTGGTACTATGTGTCTTATTTATTTTTGCCACCATGCTAAAGTAGATAGAAAATAATATTTCCGCTGTAATTTTTATTGCATACTGCTAGAATGTTAGGTTCAACTCATTCAAACACCATAAAATCCGAAGAGTGGGCTAGGGGTGTCGTAGCAAGACTCCTACAATTAGAAGCAAAATTAGATTGATGGGATAACAAATAAAAAAAATGGAATTAATATAATGAGATAATGCATTACCTGGTATACTAGGTCCTCATTATTGTGGAGAAAGTTGTGTTCTTTCTGATAGAATTTTAGTTATTCTTAAAATGATGTGTCTATGTCCATTCAAGTTATTTAAAAAATCAATCTAAACATTCATATGCTAAAATTTTCAAGCCATCACTTCTTGAACTTTAGATATTGTCCACTCATTGTTACTATATTTGTCGAGGTCCAAGAGACTATTTAGTGAAGTAACAATGAAGGCGACACATTTCTTCCAGATAATTCTCCATTCGAACGTCTCCAAGATAGGAAGATGGTATAAACTTATTATTAGCCATCTTGTAATGTTATTAGCCATCTTGTAATGCTATAAGATGGGTAATAATAAGGATAAATAAGATTCAAGTCTTGTAGAGAATGAATGGAGTTTTATCCTCAAGAATTGTGTGGCTTTCATTATTACTTCACCTTTTGAGGCCCCTGTGTAATGAAGTAACAATGAAAACTATACATTTCTTTAAAATAATTCTCCATTTGTACATCTACAAGACAAGAAGCCAATACAGAGTTATGATTAGTAGTCTTTTAAAGTTGTAAGACTGATAATAGTAAGTTTATACAAGATTCCAGTCTTACAAAGAACGAATGAAGAATTATCCTGAAGAAATGTGTAGCTTTCTGTAACACTCTATCCCAATCATGGCCCAAGCCCATAGAGAAACCTAGTAGTTGAGGAAAATGGTGCCATTTCTAATAAGTGGGTTTATTTTTATTTTTATTTTTCTCCCTCTCTTCTCTCCCCCACTCCCGACAGTTTCCTTTCCCTTTTCCTTTCCTCAACAGTTTTCCTTTCCATTACCCACTTCCTCATTTCTCTCAACAACTACTCTCCCACATCCTTGTATCTCTCTCCCTAATATCAAATTAGTCTTGTTGCCCTCAAATTTTCATAACCAGCCACCACCCACGAAGGCAGCAAGCACGATGCAACAACCACGCTCCCTCACCTTTTAATGTTGCCTATAAGTTTTTCCTCCCTTGATTTTTTCTTGCACGACATATTTTGCTCAACAACCCAAGCCCCTCCTTATGTACTATTCCTCCACCCACCCAAGTTCACAACAGCCCGTGGCCTACACAAATTAACCAACGGCCCACTGCTCAACCCCTCAGCCTCATAACTATAGGAAAGCAAACACAACATGCTATTTCACATCCAGCAACCCAACCTGTTGGAAACCAACAGCAAGCCCTCCAAGGGACCTCACCATGCACAGAAGTGCTTCCCAAGCCACCCAACCCTTCACGTTGCTACAACCCTGCACCGAAAACCATCATAGCCACGCTTTGCCTCTACTACACCACATGCTCCTACATAGTACTCAATAGTATATACTACATAGTCTACATAGTATATATACTACATACTACATATACTACAAACTATGTTCCACTGAGTATATACACTACACATACTCTATTCTACTACCTACTATATATATCTATGATGTACTTACATACTATAAACCTCATTCAACTAATTAATGTATACTATGTAATATATATACATATTGTATATATAATACTTACTATATATATTACGTATTATACATGGTATATATACATTTTATAGTATATAATAGATATATAGTATATATTTATACAACATATACAACACGAATAGTATAGTAATCATATAATTAATGTAGAATATTGTATAGTTTATTCTATATTATATTAGATTGATTTTCTATATTAAATCTTAAGTAATTGGTTGAAGGTAATTTATGTTTGAATATATGAAAATATCCTTCAAACGACTATTCGAGCAACCATTCGATCTTCGTTCAAAGTTGGGTCCATTCAAACATAAATTCAAATATGGTATTTGTTTTTGTTCGAAGTGAAACCACATCGAGATGCGTCTCGATTGGTAAAGGCAGGAAAGTTCCTACCTTAATGCATAGCATCTCAAGGATATTCACATGAATACTCTTATATTTCTGTTTGATCGATCAAAAAGGGAGCTTCAAACAGTCTTGTTTAGCTTGATATCAAATTCTCGATTTCATTTAATGGTTCAGACATTTAACAAAGTGTTTAGAATGAGAAAGATAGAAGCTTATGTCTTTCTCATGGAAGCGGAGTGATAGAGATTGGAGAGAGAGAGAGAGAGAGTATGAGAGTTAACTAGGATTGAGACAGTGTTGAGTTGGAGATAATTTATTGCGAAAGTGTTTATTGTCAAGAGAGAGATAGAGATGGGGGCTTTCAACTGGTTTATTAGCTAGAGAGAGAAAGACCATCGTATTTGGTGGAGTGGAGGTCACTTCGTCTTAGCGTTGGCAATCACAAATTGGCCCAATCAATATTGTCACCCTGGACAAAAGTGAGCACGGGCCACCTTTGTATTAGTCAGCAATCAAAGTCTACTGAGGGCAGGAGTTTTCCAACCTTAGGATATGTATTACTACAACTGAAGTTGGTGCACATATTAGTACGCAGTTATGCTTGCAACTAGATTTTTCCAAAGTTCTAACCCATTGCATATTCTGAACTCTCCTAAAAGAAAATTCTGACAGACTTTCTTATATGATGTAAGGTAAGGTTTTGAACCTATATTGTAATACATGTGTACTCTAAATCGATGCAAATATCCCATATAATGAAGTATAAGGCTTTGTTTAATTATGTAGATAATGTGATGCCCCCATATTTCACTTGGGATTGAACGAACATCTGAAGCGTCAAGACATACAACACAAGGTTACCTGCCCCCCGTTCATGACATAAAGATGTAGTATTCTTAACATTCATCTAACATTATGTAATATTCACAACAGATAAATTTTTTTTAGCAATACTATGCACCAAACGTATAATATCCCAAATAGTTAAAACGTAATCCATGCATACTTAACAAAATAAACATCATGATTACAATACGTGATGGGCCCCAAGGTGGACCAAGTCTTAAGGATCAATTAAAAAATTAAGAGCTACGAAGAGTAAGGAAGCAATGCAAGGATTGGTGCAATCCACTTGGGTCGAATCTAGTAATAGCCCAATATTCAAGATAGGCTTGAGAGAAGAAGATCCAGTTTTCATCTATGTGATACGCTATGGAAGACACGACTTGCGCCTATTGTTATTGAAGGCCATGGACTTATTTATTTCATTAAAATGGCTTATTTTATTAGTCATATGAATTAATTTAGAATAATTGGGCTTGGGGATGTCCAGCCCACACATCTTATTTCTAATGAACTAGGATTTTTGGGAAGGCCTTGTATTTTGGCCAAGGCCTTGTATGGGTCTAGATTTTAATATAATCTAGGTTCTTGAAATGAGTTCTCAGCGGGTCTAGATTCTCCATCCATAGACTTGAGTTTGGCTTTCTTGGGTTTGTTTTTCCAATATTTTTGTTGGGTCTCAAAGCAAGTCGATTGGGCTTCACATCAGTACAAGTCTTAAAAGACAGTAATCTAAAAAACATGGGAGACAGGGCTCCATATCTACATTACCAAAATACACTATTGGGCCAGTTCCTTGAGTAACTTGTGTAACTTGACCAACAAGACCAAAATACTATCCAAAAACCTAACTATAGAGGCTGTAGGCTCCATGTCACATCTGTGGCGTCTACTCAACCTCCTCCAGTTTGCCTGTGTCCGCTCTCTAGTCTGACCCTGACACATTGCCTACCATTCAAGGGGAATCTTAGTTGGGACTACCACAATAAAATTTGATTACAAATCTCAACAAGTTAACAAGAAACTCCCACACAAGTTAATGATGCATGCATGGCAGTAAAAGCATGAATGCAAAATCAAATTCAATAGTAATCATAACATAACTTGACATAACATGGTATAAAGTAATAAGTATAACGTAACTTGACACATCATGCCATGAGCTGATGTAACTTGAACTAAAATTGAGACTTGACTTGACGTGACTTGGACTTGAAACATAGCATGAACATGAACTTGAAGCTTGACATGAACGTGAACTTGAACATGACATAACTCATAACATAAATTGAATGTGAAATACATGAACTTAGAATCTTGTTCAATATACTTAACTAATAAAGTGACTACACAAGTGCTACACGGTCCCCTTTAGCTGCGTGTCCCTGTCGATTACCGCATCACAATAAAGGTATCTACATCAGTTGTGAGTACCTTAATACATACTCCAAAGTTGTTGTGGCCCCATGTAGTCTATGTGTATCAATTGCCGTGTCTCATGTAGTATCTATTCCACAGTTGTTGTGGCCCCATACTTCATGCTCCACAATTGTTATGGCCTCGTAAATTGTTTGTGCCACAATTGTTGTGGACACACGTAAAATAAAACATAGCTCTATTGGCATTAGTGCCTAGCATGCTGCGATGACCAATTAGTTAGGCCCCATTCGCAACGTGTTGATTGCAACCCAGGAAATTTCACACTTATGTAGACACTCCAATGTGAACAAGGGAGTTATACTAGGATATTACCCCATCCTAGCACTTAAGGTCGAGATTGACATGAATAATTTGACATGACTGATCTCAAGATACACAAACTGTATTTGAGACGAAACCTGACATAAATAAATGATAGAAGTCCAGACGTAGCGTAACATGACATGAAATGTAAGACAACATATATGACATACTTTGAAACATAAACATAACAGAAAACATTTCATAACATGGCATACATATAACAGATAATATTCCATAACATGACATATATGTAATAGACAACAACTCAAAATATGACATACATGTAATAGATAACAATTCATAACATGTGACAGACAATATTTCATAACATGGTATACATGTGACAAGGAATATTACATGACATGACATACATGTAACATATGGCATACGTAATATGATACACTTGCAATAGATAGTAACATGTGACAGAATATATTATGTAAAAGATATGTATTTCACGACAGAATAATTTGTATAATAGATAAACATATAATGACATAACATGCCATGGCATATATAACAACAAAACTATATAAACTGTAGTTCTCTTGTGATTGAGCTGAAATATTACATATTTTTATATATTTTAATTCGTTCATTACATTATTATTAGTTTTAGATGGAAAAATGATTAAGATACATAAATCTGAGTTGTGATTTAAATTGATAAATAACATGATTTTTGCTTAATATTATAACTTGTGATTTAAATTGATAATGTTCCTTTACATGCATAACATACTTTTGATATTCTATTCTTTATTTTTATTTTATTTTATCTTATTTCTAATTTTTATTTTTATTTTTTTTTATATATGCTAAGAAATGAAAAGGTAATTAAAAAGGGCACGGCAACATATATATTACTTTTTGGGAGATTCAATTCACAGAAGGGATTTATTTTTATTCAGATTGGGACTTTGACCGAAGGCTACTTTTGAGCCAATGAATTGAATTCACGCCATAAGATATAATTCTTGCTGGAGCCGCTCACTACTGGATGAGAAGGAGACTTTGACCTACAAAAAAACTTTACTTTTTCTCTTGGAGGCGGCTTTTCATTAAAAACTCATGGAGTGCCGCACAACTATTTGGATGAAAGTTTCTCTCTTTCGGGGCATTAATTCACTCATGCCACACACTATTGTCATCGAGGAACTACAGCGCCTTTGAAGAACTCCTGAGGCAGCTACAGTCTAGCCTCCTCCACTACTTTCAATCTCTATCTTCGTTAATTTAGCTTGCTCTTTTTATTCTCTATTTTTTATTTAATTTGAATTTGAAGTTTATGATGTTTTACATTAGTCTTTTACGTTCCATTTAGACACTAAAAAAAATCTAAAAGTATGAATCTAGTCTATGACTAGTGCCTTTTTTATTTCCGTTGCACCCTTCCATTCATTGTACATACCACTACTTTTATTTGTGAAATTTTTCACCATTTTATATGAGTTTAGATTTAAACAACTTTCCCCGAGGAGACGATCTAGGAATTTTATTTCTAATTATTACACAACATCCTCCTGCACTTGGGATAACCTCTGTGCTACTCATTTTTGAGTGAGTCAAGTTTTTGGCGCCATTGCTAGGGATAGTTGTCTAATTTAAATTTAAACTCGTTATTTTTTATTTTTCACTATCTTATCTCTGATTACAAATTTCATTTGCCATCTACCACATAGTCGCTTGAACCATATATATGCTATTTAGACTGATGTTTCATGTCATGGGTGAGAGACAGTTCAAATAGGTTGCTTAGAGTTATATCGAGCATTGAGAGTAGTATACACAATTCAGAGATAGATAGCTCTTCTGTCTCTTCTATGAGCGAGGATATTGAAATTGAACAAAATATGGTTGCACCTGCACCACGTACTCTTAAGGATTATTTACAACCAACTCGTACCACTGTACCTTTATGTATTGTTTTACCCAATGATTCACCTAATTTTTCTATTAAGCATGGTATGATGTCAGTGATACCTCAGTTCCACGTGATGGATTTTGAGAGACCCTACCAGCATCTGACAGATTTTGAGTTGGCTTGCACTACTTTTATTACTAGGGCCATCACTAATGAATTTATTTGACTTCATTTATTTCCTTTTTCTTTAAAGGATAAAGCAAAAATTTGGTTTAATTATTTGAGGCCTAATTCTATCTCTAGTTGGTCTGATATGCAACGTGAATTCTTACAAATTTTTTTCCTTTTCAGAGAACTCAGTTTTTTCAAGAGCAAATCAGCCAATTCAATCAGAAACCTAATGAGACTTTTTAGGCTAGTTGGGAAAAATTTAAAAATTTGGTAAACATTGGTCTACATTATGGTTTCAAATCTTAGAGGTTGGTGAGCTATTTTTACACTGGTTTCACTCCAGAATGCAAGCAATTTGTTCAAATGATGTGTAATGGAGAATTCTTTAGCAAGGAACCAGATGAATCACTATCATTTTTTTACTATCTTGCTGAGAGCGCACAATAATGGAACACTGGGACTGATCGAGTGCTGTTAACAGCACAGCCACTAAGGGCTATTTCTGCAGAGGGAAAATATGAACTTAAGGAGGACACTGATGTTCAAGCCCGAGTAGCTGCATTAACTAGAAGACTGGAGGTCATGGAAATGGAAAAAGTGATGTCTGTGAAAGTAGTAGAGGCATGCTCTATATGCGCTGATTCAAACCATAAGACCCAAGACTGCTCAATTATGCCAGTATTTCAAGAAAGTGGGTTTGAGTAGATGCAATAAGCTAACTGGGTTAACAGAGCACATAATCAGCCTTTTTCAACACATATAATCCGAGGTAGAGGAATCACCCAAATTTCTCATGGAAAAATGATCAGTGTGGCCGATCTCCACCTTCTTCTCAGCAACCATTTCATCAGAGTGCTCCTCAGCACCAGTACTAGCCATATCAGAGTTCTTAGAGCTATCCTTTTGTAGCACCTCCTGGATTTCAACCTCATGTAGTTGCACAGAGTTCTCAAACTCAATCATCTACAAAGAAGTCTCTAGACGACAGTATGGCACAGATAGACAATACACTTTAGCAATTCATGCAGATTCAGGCCACCACAAACAATCAGAACACTCAGGCCATAAATGAGTTGTGTGGCACTATTAATAAGATGAGCACTCCAGAAAATCAAAAATTTTCAGCACAACCTTAGCCTAATCCTCAAGTATAAAGGCAACAATAACAGAAAGTGCATAGTGTCTTGAGAGACGTTATTCAGACAACGAAGACCGTTCTTACTTTAAGAAGTGGGAAGGAAGTTCCCCAACCTGAGATGATCATGGATAGACAGGTAGTTGGTTCTAAACTTGAAGATGTAACATAGATTGATGACGCTGAGAAAGAACCAAAGGAAGTGAGGCTAGAGTCAAAGAAGCCTATGAGTGGAAAGGCTAAAACTAGTTAGGGGTACCAACCTGTGGTTCCCTATCCCATACTGAGATTCAGGAGATTTTCAAGCAAGTAAAGATCAATATTCCACTCTTGGATGCCATACAACAAGTGCCTTCATATGCAAAAGTTTTGAAGGACATGTGCACAGTGAAGAGGAAGTTGAATGTGAAGAAGAGAGCCTTCCTAACAGAGTAAGTTAGTGCACTAATATTGAGTCAGACTCCTCAGAAGTTTTGAGATCCCGGCTCTCCCCACATTTCCATTATGATTGGTGAGTCACGCATTGTGAGAGCTCAACTTGATCTGGGAAGTAGTGTGAACTTGTTACCATTCTCAGTGTATGAGCAATTGGGATTGGGTGAGTTAAAAAGGACTTCCATCATGTTACAGTTGGCTGACAGATCAGTTAAAGTGTCGAGGGGTATAGTTGAAGATGTGCTGGTCCAGGTGGACAAATTTTATTACCCAATGGATTTTGTAGTTCTTGACATGCAGTAGTCAGTATCCACTATTCACCATGTGCCTATCATCTTTGGACGTCCATTCCTTGCTACTTCGAATGCACTTATCAATTGTCGAAATGGAGTACTAAAACTCACTTTCGGGAATATGACATTGGAGATGAATGTGTTCAGTGCTTGCAAGATGCCTAGTGGATGCGACGATTCTGATGTGCATGTTGTTGATATGATGTATGATTTTGACATTTCAGAGCTGTTATCAGTTTTTGATTCTGAGAGTGCATCTGAGGATGGTTTTCTTGAGTAGTCTGAAGCTCCTTTTGAGACAATTCCTATGTTATTAGAGTTGATAGAATCAAATGGGTAGTTGACATAGACATCTTCAGTTATCATATGTGAGTTACACGAGTAATTGGCAAAGGCTAGTCTTTGAACTTCTTGATTTACCAGGAGTCATGAAATCATCAGAAGAAGAAATCCCAATACTAGAGTTGAAGCCACTACCCGAGAACTTGAAGTATGTTTTTCTAGACCTAATTGAGGATACATTTCCAGTGGTCATTTGTTCTCATTCGAAGTAGGAAGCATAATTATTAACTGTGAAGCCCCCAAATCCCCACGCCTGGCACAGGGAAATCGAGACGTCCAGATGATGATATCATGGGTCACCACCCTATCAACGAGTGCCAAGTCTGTACATAAGCAATGAATGTGCACGAGAAACACGCAGCAAATAGCAAAGTCAATAAATAAGTACCAGAATTTTTTTTTAATTTAATACAAAGCTGTTTAAAACATACGTAAAGAAATATTACAAAACACAAATATATTTTTAAACCAAACAACAAAGCTTAAACTTTAACTCAGAACTCCAGCGGAGCCGCATCCTCGGGCTCAGCCTCCTCCTCTTCCTCGAACCCTGCATCAAAATCTACGGAACCAAAAATGGTAACGCAGGTAAGTAAAATCCAAACACCACTAGAAAAATATATAAAACTCAAACAATATGCATGAAAGAAAAAACAATGCACATGTCCCGTAAAACTATTTTTTCCACGCACGCCAAAAACCCATTTGGCCCACAAAAACATAACGCTTAAAACCAAGTCTTGCCATTATCCCAAATAATGGCCCAAACCACCATTTTCCCAGAAAATGGATCAAAAGCCTCATGCCAAACCTCGCCATTTTTCCAGAAAATGGCCCGCATCCGAAAACCATAAAAACGATCCAATTATGCATGCACCATGATCTCCCCTAGGGATCATCCACACACCCTGGCTCTGTGCCACACTGCAAGTAACGACTACGCATGTGACACCTAAACGAGCGATGCCCAGACTCGCGCCCAGCGCGTACCTGGTCAGGCCATCCTCTAGTCCCCGCCACTCTAGGGACCACGGAGTCGACACGACAGCGTTACCGTATCGTGCGATCTGGTCGTTGCCCTGCGACAACCCAGGAGACGTCACTCAGTATTATCCACTCCCGAGTGACCAGAGGAGTTCCACCGAGATAATAACCCATCCCGGCTTGGGCTCGTGAGACACACACTCCCAAAATCCATTTATGCCAATAAAATGGAATTTTCTCAATTTAATTAAAATGCACATGTATGTATTATGTAACGCACGCCTCATGGCTCAAATAACCAAGCAATCACAAACAACAAAAACCAAGCACTCCGTCCTCAAACCATCCAACCCCTAAAGTCATCGGACTCAATCCAGAATCAGCCAACCAACAGAAAATATTTATTGTATGAGCAAAATATATTTAAATCTAAAAGTAGGGTTTAGAAAATACTTACAGCGCTATATGGTATTTTTTGAAAGCTTGCGACGTTGCAAACGACGGAAGAAAAGCAACGTAACAGTGAAATTTCATTGTGGCCGTGGGTTGTAAAATACTCACTTTTGAACGGGGGCAAACCAAAGCTCGAGATTGATAGGGAATGGTCTAGGGATGTTTATGAAGCTAAGGGAAGTGAAGTTTGGCCGTGGGTGGCGGCGAAAACGGCGGAGGAAGGCCAAAATACCCAAATTGGAAAGCTAGCTTGTGGGAACTGTTCCGGTGACTTATTGAGGCCGGAAACGGGTGGGTTAGGACAGCAATGAGTCAGTGATGAAGTGGTGAAGAGGTGGTGGCTGGAGGTGGAGCAACGGCGGCAAATCGGGGCTAAAACTGTGCGGCTTGATGATGGTTTTTCGGCTAAACGGCGACTCCGTTGGCGGTGGAAATTTGTGGGGTGGTTCACCGGAGGGAGGGGAAGAGATTGGTGGTGGTAGTGTTGCACACGGTGGCCGGCGGCGGTGGGTCTGGGTGGTTGGAACGTTTGGCGTGAAGGAGAGGAGAGAGAGAGAAACGCACGGGGAGGGGGAAAACGCACGGGAAAGGGGAGGGAAAAAGAAAGAAAAAGAAAAAGAAAGAAAAGAGAAAAAAGAGAAAAGGGGAAAAGAGAAAAGAAAAGATGGAGGAAAGAAATGAGGTACAATCCTCACTCCGGAAACCAAAACAGATCTGCCGAAAACGAGATTAAAAATCGTAAAACGACTAAATAAATTAAATACAACATCAAATAAATTAAAAACCAATTTAAAACACAATAATTTAAAATAAATAAACCACTATATTAATTAAATTAAAAACAACCCTTCAGTGAAAATACACGTAAAAGCGGGTCATCACATCCTCCCCCCTTAAAAACAAATTTCATCCTCGAAATTTGCAAGATCAAACACCAACTTGAAACAAACCACATGATTCCACATAAAACCACATGTGACCAAGATTAAGAGATGTACCGTCTTTTACTCAAACAAGTATGGGTACTGCTCCCTCATATCGGCCACTCGCTCCCAAGAGAAATATTGAGCTAACGGATCTCCCCATGCTACCTTAACCAAAGGTATCGTCTTGGACCTCAACTGTTGCTCCCAAGAGACTACGAATGGCTTATGCGGTTCTGGGAACGCTAACACTGGTGCAGTTGTCAACTTGTTTTTCAATTCTTGGAAGCTTCTCTCACACTTATCTGACCAAACAAATTATGCATTCTTCTGAGTCAAAGCTGTGAGAGGTCCGGATAGGCGAGCAAATCCCTCCACAAATCTTCGATAATATCTGGCAAGTCCCAAGAAACTCCGGATCTCGCACACTGTAGTCGAACGCTGCCATGACAAAATGGCTTCCACCTTATTAGGATCAACAGCCACTCCGTCTCGGGAAATCACATGCTCAAGAAATCTGACTTCCTCCAACCAGAATTCACACTTGCTAAGCTTGGCATACAACTGGTGTTCTCTCAATTTCACAAAGATGATACACATGCTCTTCAACATCTCGGGAATAAATCAGAATGTCGTCAATGAATACTACCACAAAGGAATCCAGATAAGGTCAAAATACTCGATTCATTAAATCCATGAAAGCAACAGGGGCATTGGCTAATCCAAACGGCATCACCTTAAATTCATAATGCCCATATCTCGACTTGAAAGCAGTTTTGGGCACATCCTTGTTCCTTATCTTCAACTGGTAGTATCCCGACCTCAAATCTATCTTCGAGAACACAGCTGCTCCTTGAAGCTGATCAAACAAATCATCGATCCGTGGGAGAGGATATTTATTTTTGATGGTCACCTTATTTAATTCCCGATAATCAATGCACATACAGAGGGTTCCATCTTTCTTTTTAACAAACAGCACTGGCGCACCCCACGGCGAAGTACTAGGCTGAATGAACGTCCCCTTATCTACCAGCTCTTGCAACTGAATCTTCAACTCTTTTAATTCAGCCGGTGCCATGCGGTAAGGAGCTTTATGTACAGGAGCCGCTCCAGGTTCCAAGTCTATAACAAACTCCATTTCTCAAATAGGGGGTAGTCCAGGCAAGTCATCCACAAATACATCGGGGAATTCTTCCACAACTGGAATGTCTACCAAAGACCTCTTCTCAGATGGCATGGACACCATCTGGACTAAGAATGCTTCCGCTCCCCATGCAATCTCTCTTCTTGCTTGAATTGCTGATATAATCACCGGCTTTTCTTTTAGCTTACTTCCCGTAAATTCCAGACAATCACCAGCTGGAAGCTGAAAGCTAATTATCCGACTTCTACAATTAATACTTGCAGAATATCAGTATAGCCAATCCATCTCGAGGATGATATCAAAATCCAACAGCTTAAACACCACCAAATCAGCATCCAAGAACCTTCATTCAAAATTTAATGGGCATCCCAAAGCAACTTTGGAACACCACACCATTTCACCATTGGGTAGAGCCACTACCATTGACTTCAGCAAAGGTTCCGTGACCAAATTACACATCCGCGCAAATGTGGAAGATACAAATGACTGTGAAGCACCCGAATCAAACAAAGTGCAAGCATAAAACTCATATAAACGGACTCTCCCTGAACCAAACACATAAACCCATGAAATCCAAATACACAAAGAAATCAAAGCACACCAAAAATCAAATCCAACATAAAATTAAATTAAATCCATACCTGTAATTACTCTAGCATCATGGGTCGTTGGTGCCTGATCATCCACATCTCCGGGTGTGACAGCATAAACTTGGGCTTGCACTGCTTGTCTTGAATTTGTTCTTCCACCGCGTCTACCTCTACGGCTTCCTTGAATTGGCCTCGGACACTCACGGGCAAAGTGACCCTGCTGGCCACGATTATAGCATTGAGCCCCACCAAAAGGGCACTCACCCACGTGGGCTCTATTACAAACTCCGCAAAATGGCACACGTCCTCCCATACAAACACCTGAGGATGCTTGCGGTCAAGTTCCGGTCCGCTGAACAAATTTCTGAGGTGAACCCGAGCTGCTTCCTTCACCAGAAAAACTCCGCCTCTTATGTCCTGGAGGGGAGCCCATACTCAGATTATTCTCTCGCTCCACAAGGGTGGCCACATCCACTAAGTCCTGAAAAGTGGATATCCAGTGACTGACCACCATACGGCGTATATCAGGGCGTAGTCCCTCCTGGAAATGCTCAGCTCGCATTTCCTCTGTGGTGATAAGGTGGGGAGCAAATCGCCCAAGTTCTATAAATCTTTGGGCATACTGTTCCACTGTCATGCTCCCTTGGACCAAACTTGAGAACTCTCTTGCCTTTTGCTTCCTTACAGAAGCGGGAAAGAAGCGATCATTAAACTCTTTCTTGAAGCGCTGCCAGGTCACAGCAGCGAAAGATCCCAATTCTGATTCTAGCATTACCCTCTTGGTATCCCACCAATCAAAAGCATTGTGTTGCAACAGATAGCTGGCGTAGAGTACTTGTTGCGCCTCGGTGCAACCACACACCTCAAAAGTTCTTTCCAAGTCTTTGATCCACTTTCCAACTTGAAGTGGATCCTCTTCTCCAGTGAAGTGTGGAGTTCTATGCGCCAGAAAGTGCTCATAAGTGCATCCAGCTTGCACCATACCACTAGGCCCTCCTGGGTATAGCCAAGGCCCTCTCTGATGTGGCCAAGGACCTCCTGGTTGTGGCCAAAGCCCTCCTTGTTGTGGACCAGGCCCT
The DNA here is from genome assembly GCF_018687715.1 of Carya illinoinensis. NCBI lineage: Eukaryota > Viridiplantae > Streptophyta > Magnoliopsida > Fagales > Juglandaceae > Carya > Carya illinoinensis. The sequence continues at coordinate 17,608,059 of NC_056764.1, read as the reverse complement.
CCTTGTTGTGGCCAGGGACCCCCTTGTTGTGGCCAAGGACCCCCTTGTTGTGGCCAAGATCCTCCTTGTTTGTGGCCAAGGCCCTACCTGCTGTGGCCTAAAATTCTGCTGCATGAACTCCGTCATCTGTCGTATTGCTTGGGCTATGGAGTCATCTCTCAATGTATCGTCCCGTGGCTCCTGAGTAGATTTCCTTGGTCTCACCATTTTTTTCCTGCCACAACACAACCTTTGACCCCCTTTAAGAAAAACAGATAAAACCAACATAAAACCAAAAAAACCAAAACCAACACCTCATAGCAAGAAACAAAAGAAACCAGCATGCAATAACATAACTAAATAAATAAAAACAAGCAAACAAGTTCAAAAAAATAAAACAAATCAAATAGCAACTTTACTTAACATAATTTTTAAAACACAACTTTAAAAACATTCTGGTACGACATGTGGTTTTACCCAGAGCCAAACCACTCTGATACCACCTGTGCCGCCCCCAAATCCCCACGCCTGGCACGAAAAAATTGAGACATCCGGATGATGACATCACGGGTCACCACCCTATCGACGAGTGCCAAGTGTGTGCATAAGCAACAAATGTGCACGAGAAACACGCAGCGAATAGCAAAGTCAATAACTAAGTATCAAAATTTTTTTTAATTTAATACAAAGCTGTTTAAAACATACGTAAAGAAATATTACAAAACACAAATATATTTTTAAACCAAACAACAAAGCTTAAACTTTAACTTAGAACTCTGGCGGAGCCGCATCCTCGGGCTCAGCCTCCTCCTCTTCCTCGAACCCTGCACCAAAATCTACGGAACCAAAAATGGCGCCACAGGTAAGTAAAATCCAAACACCACTAGATAAAAATATATAAGACTCAAACAATATGTATGAAAGAAAAACCAATGCACATGTCCCGTAAAACCATTTTTTCCACGCACACCAAAAACCCATTTGGCCCACAAAAACATAATGCTTAAAACCAAGCCTCGCCATTATCCCAGATAATGGTCCAAACCACCATTTTCCCAGAAAATAGATCAAAAGCCTCAAGCCAAACCTCGCCATTTTCCCAGAAAATGGCCCGCATCCGAAAACCATAAAAACAATCCAATTATGCATGCATCATGATCTCCCTTAGGGATCATCCGCACACCCTGGCTCTGTGCCACACCGCAGGTAACGACTACGCATGTGACACCTAAAAGAGCGATACCCAGACTCGCGCCCAGCGCATACCTGGCCAGGCCATCCTCTAGTCCCCGCCACTCTAGGGACCACGGAGTCGACACGACAGCGTTACCGTATCGTGCGATTCGATCGTCGCCCTGCGACAACTCAGGAACGTCACTCAGTATTATCCACTCCCCAGTGACCAGAGGAGTTCCACCGAGATAATAACCCATCCCGGCTTGGGCTCGTGAGACACACGCTCCCAAAATCCATTTACGCCAATAAAACGGAATTTTCTCAATTTAATTAAAATGCACATGTATGCAATATGAAACGCACGCCTCATGGCTCAAATAACCAAGCAATCACAAACAACCAAAACCAAGCACTCCATCCTCAAACCATCCGACCCTCGAACTCAGTCCGGAATCAGCCAACCAACAACAAATATTTATTGTATGAGCAAAATATATTTAAGTCTAAAAGTATAGTTTAGAAAATACTTACAGTGCTATATGGTATTTTTTGAAAGCTTGCGGCGTTGCAAACGGCGGAAGAAAAGCAACGTAACAGTGAAATTTCACTGTGGCCGTGGGTTGTAAAATATCCACTTTTGAACAGGGACAAACCAAAGCTCGAGATTGATAGGGAATGGTCTAGGGATGTTTATGAAGTTAAGGGAAGTGGAGTTTGGCCGTGGGTGGCGGCGAAAACGGCGGAGGAAGGCCAAAATACCCAAATTGGAAAGCTATCTCGTGGGAACTGTTCCGGTGACGTATTGAGGCCGGAAATGGGTGGGTTAGGACGGCAAGGAGTCGGTGATGAAGTGGTGAAGAGGTGGTGGCTGGAGGTGGAGCGACGGCGGCAAATCGGGGCTAAAACCATGCGGCTTGATGATGGTTTTTCGGCTAAACGGCAGCTCTGTTGGCGGTGGAAATTTGTGGGGTGGTTCACCGGAGGAAGGGGAAGAGATTGGTGGTGGTGGTGTTCCGTATGGTGGCCGGCGGCAGTGGGTCTGGGTGGTTGGAGTGTTCAGCATGAAGGAGAGGAGAGAGAGAGAAACGCATGGGGGAGGGGGAAAACGCACTGGAAAGGGGAGGGAAAAAGAAAGAAAAAGAAAAAGAAAAAGAAAGAAAAGGGAAAAAAGAGAAAAGGGAAAAAGAGAAAAGAAAAAGAAAAAGAAAGAAAAGAGAAAAAAGATAAAAGGGAAAAAGAGAAAAGAAATGAGGTCCAGTCCTCACTCCGGAAACCAAAACAGATCCGCCGAAAATGAGATTAAAAATCGTAAAACGACTAAATAAATTAGACACAACATCAAACAAATTAAAAACCAATTTAAAACACAATAATTTAAAATAAATAAACCACTATATTAATTAAATTAAAAACAACCCTTCAGTGAAAATACACGTAAAAGCGGGTCATCACATTAACAGTGCTGAGATATCATTGATGAGTGATAGGCTGGACTATTGCAAACATCAAAGGTATTGACCCTTCAATTTGTACCCACAACATTTTTCTAGAAGGAGATGCGAGACCAGTTCGTAATGTATAGCGAAAGTTGAATCCTACCATGAAGGAGGTGGTGAAGAATGAAGTGCTAAAATTGTTAGCTGTAGGCATCATCTATCCTATCTACAACAACAAGTGGGTAAGTCCGACACAGGTACTACAAAAAAAATCTAGTTTAACTGTTATTGAAAATGCTAATGGTGAGTTGATCCAGACTAGGAAGGTAACGGGCTAAAGAATGTGTATTGACTACCAAAAGTTGAATTCGGTCAGTTGAAAAGATCACTTCCCATTACTTTTCCTAGATCAGATTTTAGAAAAAATAGCGGGTAATGCTTTTTATTGTGTTTTGTATGGCTTTTCTGGTTATTATCAAATTGCTATAGCACTAGAGGATTCAGAGAAGACCACCTTCACTTGTCCCTTCAGTACTTTTGCCTTTAGAAGGATGTCATTTGGTTTATATAATGCACCTGCTACTTTTCAGCATTGTATGATGAGCATTTTTTCTGATATGCTTAATGATATGTGTGAGGTTTTTATGGATGATTTTTCTATGTTTGGCAAATATTTTGATGTCTGTTTAAAAAACCTTGCTACTGTGTTGAAAAGATGTGAGGAAAAGAATTTATTGTTGAGTTGGGAGAAATGTCAGTTTATGGTCACTGGTGGTTTGGTACCATTTAGTTTCTGAACGTGGTATAGAGGTTGACAGGGCCAAGATAGAATTAATATCTCAACTACCTATCCCTAAGACGGGGAAGGATATTCTTTCTTTTCTTAGTCATGCTAGCTTCTATTGGCGTTTCATTCAAGGCTTTAGTAGTATTGCAAAACTACTATGTACTTTGTTGCAAAATGATACTACTTTTGTTTGGACTGATGAGTGTCAGCATGCTTTTGAGACCTTGAAGGAACACTTAATAGTTGCACCTACTATGCAAACTCCTCAATGGGACTGGCCTTTTGAGATTATGATCAACGCTAGTGATTTCACTCTTGGTGATGTTCTTTGCCAAAGAGTGGACAATAAGCCTTTGATAATTTATTATGCAAGTCGAACTTTGAATGATGCACAGAAAAATTACACCACCAGCAAGAAAGAGTTATTAGCTGTTATGTTTGTCTTAGATAAATTTTGTTCTTACATTATTGGGTCTCATGTTATCATTTTTACTGACCATTCTGCTCTTAACTATTTGTTGGCAAAGAAGGATGCTAAGGCAAGAATTTGTTGATTCGTTGGATTCTTTTGCTCCAAGAATTTGACATCACTATTTGGGATAAGAAGGGAGTTGAGAATGTGGTAGCTGATCACTTGTCACGACTGCAGCTACCTGATGTATCTATATCTATTCCTCCCTTGAATGAAGATTTTCCTGATAAGCATCTTTTTGCAATGTCGCGCGCTCCATGGTTCGCAAACGTTGTGAATTACCTTGTCACATACCCGATGCCAGAGCATTGGATAGCTTAGGACAAACGTAAGTTCCTTGCATAGGTACGATTTTATTACTTCGACACTCCTTATCTTTTTAAGTATTGTGTTGATCAGTTGGTGCATTGATGTATTCCTAATGATGAGTTTACCTCTGTTTTTCACTTTTGTCATACTGGGGCTTGTGGAGGCCATTTTGCAGCTAAGAAAAATGTTGCCAAAATTTTGCAAAGTGGACTCTACTGGCTTACTATTTTTAGAGATGTGGAGTCTTTTTGCGAAGCATGTGAGCCTTGTCAGAAACTTGGAAAAATTACAGCACGTAACATGATGCCCCTTTCCCCTATTCTTATACTTGAGATATTTGATTGTTGGGGATTGACTTTATGTGACCATTCCCAAATTCATTTGGAAATTCTTATATTTTAGTTGTTGTGAATTATGTTTCAAAATGGGTAGAGGCCATACCTTGAAAGAATTGTTTGCATGTTTACGCATGCCCAAGGCAATTATTAGTGATGGGGGTTCACATTTTTGCAATAAACATTTTCAAAAACTTATGCATAAATATGGAGTGACCCACAAAATCTCTACTCCATATCACCCCCAGACTAATGGTCAAGTTGAGTTGGCCAATAGAGAGATCAAACTTATTCTTGAAAAAACTGTTAGTCCCACTCAGAATGACTGGTCTGAAAAACTGGTTGATGCTTTCTGGACTTATAGGACTGCATTCAAAACTAACTTAGGGATGTCACCTTATAGATTGGTTTATGGTCCAGCTTGTCATTTACCTATTGAGATTCAACATCGTGCTTTATGGGCTATTAAGCAAATTAACTTTTTACTTGATGCTGCCAAGAGATTTAAGAAAATTACAGATTTTGGAGTTTGATGAAGTAAGGAGTGAGGCTTACGACAATTCTCACTTGGCAAAGGAGTGAACGAAGGTATTACATGACAAGAAGATCCATGACAAATATCTTGTCCTTGATCAAAAAGTTCTTCTCTATAATTCAAAATTACATTTTTTTCCCGGAAAGCTGAAATCCTGATGGAGTGAGCCATACACTGTAAATGAGGTTCATCCTCACGGGGCAATAGATATTATCAATCCAAAGAATGGAAATAGCTTTACTTTCAATGAGATTGAGCTGAAATATTGTATGTTTTAGCTATTTAAAACCAATGTATTTTAAATTCTTCATGACACTATTATTGGTTTTAGATGAAAAAATAGTAAATAAGCATAAATACGAGTTGTGATTTTTAATTGATTGATATCATGTTTATACTTAATTTTATAACTATGATTTAATGGGACAATATTTCCTCACATATATAGTCTGTTTTTGATAATTTATTTTTTGAGTGTTATTTCTTTCTTCTTATTTTCAGTTTAAATAAAATTCAAATAAGATCCGGTTGGAACTTTTGATCAAAAATGCATACTAGTTGAGAGGAAGGAAGGACTTGGCAGCTGAAAAAGAAAACACAAAATAAAGAATCAGTGGTTATTTTCTTCCTTTGATTATTCAAGATGCATGTGATCTTCATGGTTGAACGAAACTCGCGGAGGCTTGAGAATTTTTGGAGGTGCAACATTAAAGTCTAAAAAGGGAGCTGAAACGTGAAGGCATGTGGGCTAAAAAAATAAAAAAATAAAAAAAGAATGAAGGTTGGTGCAGCTAAAGTGGACGGAGAGAAGAGATAGGAGAGTGGGTGAGTAGAGAAGTGCCGTGTTTAATTTTTCAATCAAGGGAGATGTGTAGGAGTGATGAGAGAAAAGAGGTGCTTGATTAAATTGAAGAATCGGTGCATGAGTTGAATATTAGTTGGTTGGTGTGTAAAGAAAGAGAGGTGCCGTGATTGAAGGGAAGTGAAGAAAGGCAACCGGTGGGTGCAAGACTAGAAAGAGAAAATGTGAATGCAAGAAACCGATTGAATGTGAATGGGGTTGTTCGGCTATTTATTTTTGCTATAAAAAGAAGTGAAGGACAGAAGGAAATGGAGCTGGAGGTATACGGAAAGAAAAAGTCTTCACGTTTGGCGTCTTCTTGAGGCGGTTATTTGGTTGGTTTTGATGGTTGGTGCAGCTAATTGATTGTTTGGCTTTTTACGTTGATAGAGGAGAGGAAATCGGTGCTTGATTGAATTGAAGAGAGAAGTCGGTGGATTATTTCTTTATTTTCCAGGGGCTCTACATTTGAGTGGTGTGGCGTCTTGTGGGCTTCAGGAAGCGGCTAGCTGTAAAAAGTGGAGTGTGAACGTAAGGTTTAGATGGGAGCTTTTCCAGTTTGAATTTTCGGTGGGTTGGTGGGTTGAAAAGGTTGAAAAGCTCTTATGAGAGAGACGTAGACATTTGGAGTTTAGCTTTTTAAAGATTATTTTCCTTGCTGATAAGGAGGTTTGCGGAAGGAGTTTACGTTGGAGGAAGCTTACGGAAAAAAAAAAAAAAAAAAAAAAAAAAAAAAGAAGAGAAAAAATATAGAGAACTGCGGAGAGCAGGGGGAGCTTCAGACAGAAATCAAACAAAGAGAAAAAAGAAGGCCGAAAGAAAAGGAGGAGGAGCTCGGAAGAAGGGGCTAACATAGAACTGTTTTTGGATGTATTCTGCAGTTTGTTTGTTTCCTTTTTGCAGGTTGAACTTTGAGTTCGGTTTGGAGAGCAAGCCAGCAGAGAGGAGACGGAGAGAGATACTGTGGTTTTGTGAGCGAAAATGAACCAGGTGAAACAAAGAGAGAGTGAGACGTAGAGCCAAAAAAAAAATAGAGGCTTGTGGGTGTTTTTGACGCTGAACGAGAAGGGAAAGGGAGGTTTTTGGCGAAAAGGTTTTCCGTGAGGAGAGTTACGGATTGGACGGCAAAGAGAACTTCACGTTTTGACGCTGGGCTGAGGTTCTTTTCGTCTGGGGTTTTTGGCTAGCTTTTGGACGCAACAGAGACATGGAAGGGATCACGTAGGAGCTTCGGACTGCAGCTGAGGTGAACTGGAGCTTTTGTGAGAGCAGCTGGACAGCAGGTTTATGTAAAAAAAAATAGACTGGGTTCACGTGAAAGAGGGAAACTTGACGTTTGGGGAGCTGCTGGATGGACTGGTATCGAGAGGGAAAGAAAGGGCACCGAAGGGGCATTTTTCATGCCGAGAATGACTGAAAGTTATATTTTTCCGTTGGAGCGAGATGCAAGGAAAACACAACATGGAATGATTTTCTTTTCGTTTGGATTTCTACATTTTCCGTGAGGGAAGTTCTTTTCGCACAATTTTCTCTTTTATTTTATGATCTAAGTTGTTTTCATTGTTAGTTTGTATTGTATTTTAGTTTTATCATGGAGTATGTTTATTTAATTTCTATAGCGCTTGTGATGAAAATGGTTGGCTAAATTTTCATACTAAGGTTAGAGGTGAAATTTAATGATTTAAATATTGTTTCCGGATCCACGTAAAATTTATTCTACGAGCTTGATCGATTGAAAGATTTTATTATTGGATATTTTGATTATCTATATACTCGTCTTGATTCATTGTGATTTCCGAATACAGTGAATGCTTGAGGAATCCCTGTGGTATTCAAATAGATTTATAAATGTTTTAATCATCAATCGTTCACACTCAATCATAAGCGACTATTTTTCTTGATCTTAAATGCTAAATCTTCCAATTAAACGGAATCATTATTCTAGTTTAATTGAAGTAAATCGATCGGAAACAATATCATAAATTATTAAACGGATCCTCGAAACCTTAGTCTTTCTCCATATCTTTATATTCGATTGTACGTTTCTTTTAGTAATTTCGTTTCATTGTCTGAATTTGTTTCCTTTATCACAAAAGTCAATCCCTGTGGATTCGATCCTGTAAGATACTACAACACCTGTATACTTGCAGGTAAAACTGTACTAAATTTTTAATTGCAACGTGTGATAATTGTTTTTTTTAGAAAAGAAGAAAAAAATTTTTAGTAATCTTTTGCTAATTGTTTTTCATATTCTTTTTGCAGGTACGATTTTTTTACAGAAAATAGAGCATGTAACATTGCTTCCATATTCATACCATTTGGTAATCTCGTTCCAAAAATTTTTTCTTTTACTTTCTTGCTTGTTTTGCATTTTGTTTTTACTTTTTGAATGTACTCGATCTTCTATGATGAATGATCTCGTGGCAACGTGATCAAACAGGTAGATTGAGAAGAGAGGAAATTGTTTTAAAAGAATTGGTTGATACTTTGTCAGGTGATTCTAAAAATTCTCATTCTAATACCATGGCTGACAATCGTAGTGTTCATGACGAACAAGAAAATGAAGAGGCACAAAATAATCCGCTAATGAGAACTTTGCGTGAATATTTGCAGCCTACAAGGACAAGTACTCCATCTTGCATGATTTTTCCTACGAATATGGGAAATTTTGATTTAAAACCAGGAGTAATCCAATTACTTCCCAAGTTTCATGGCTTGGATTCAGAAAGTCCTTATTTGCATCTAAAAAAATTTGAAGAAGTTTGTGCAACTTTACAAAACCAAACTATCAATGATGATGTTGTTAGATTAAAGTTGTTTCCATTCTCTTTGAAAGAAAAAGCTAAGAATTGGTTGAACTCCTTGAGACCAAGATCTATTGGCACATGGCAAGAAATGCAAAGGGAATTTCTAAAAAAGTTTTTTCCTACTCATAGGACCAACACTCTTCGTAGAAATATTATAAATTTTTCTCAAAAGGAAAATGAAACATTTTTTCAGTGTTGGGAACGTTTTAAAGAATTGTTGCTAACTTGCCCACATCATGGTTATGAGACTTGGCGCACCATTAGTTTCTTCTATGAAGGTTTAACATCTCAAATGCGTTAGTTTGTAGAAATGATGTGTAACGGTGATTTTCTAAATAAAGATCCTGATGACGCTTGAGACTATTTTGACCAGTTAGCTGAAAATGCCCAATCTTGGGATAACAGATCATTCTGATCGGTCAAATAAGCCCAAATTCGGTGCCATGTCTCAAGAAGGTATGTATGTTCTTAAAGGAAATGATGATGTGAATGCTAGGATAGCAAGTCTGACAAGAAAAGTCGAAGCCATGGAGGTTAGAAAGGTAAATCCGGTTAAGGCCAGTGAAAAAGAAGAAGAAAATTGTGGCATTTGTGAGATTAGTGGACACCTAACTTAGGATTGTCCAACAATCCCTGCTTTTAAAGAGGTGTTGCACGAACAAGCAAATGTCATGAATTCCTATAGGAGACCATTTTCTTCTCCTTATTCAGAAACATATAATCCTGGATGGAGAAATCACCCCAATTTTAGTCGGAGGAATGAGTCCAATCAAAATCAAAATCCTCAAGGGCCATCTTCTTCTGGTCCTTATGTGCCTCCACATAAGAAAACCCTTGAGGAAACATTACAGGCTTTTATGCAGGGACAAGCAAATATCAACACTCAGACAATGCAGGCCATTACTGAGACGAGAAGTTCTATTAGCGACCTAACCTCTGCATTGCATGCTCAAGAGAAGGGTAAGTTTCCTGCTCAACCTCAGCCGAATCCCAAAGGTAAATTTGAGGTAAGAAATTCAAATCCCTCTGATTCAAAATTTGAACATGCCAAGTCCATCACCACTCTACGTAGTGGAAAAATAATTGATAAGAGTACTTCAACAACGAAAGTTGATGAGACCAACAACTCTTTAAATTCCAAAAGTGATGGTGAACTTGAGAAGGTTGAATTGGATGTGCCTGTGAAAACTCCAATACCTGCTCCATTTCCCCAAAGATTGCAACATTCTCACAAGTTGGTTCAAAATGCTGATATTCTTGAAATTTTCAAACAGGTAAAAATCAACATTCCTTTGTTGGATGCAATCAAACAAATTCCATCGTATGCTAAGTTTTTGAAAGATTTATGCACAGTGAAGCATACGATGAAGGTGCAGAAGAAGGCTTTTCTCACTGAGCAGGTAAGCGCCATCCTCCAGAACAATTCTCTTGACCTGGGTTGTCCAACAATTTCCTGCGTGATTGGAAATTTTAAAATTGAAAAAGCTTTACTTGACCTCGGAGCTAGTGTTAACCTCCTACCCTACTTAGTATATGAGCAGTTGGGTCTTGGTGAACTTAAACCCACCAAGGTAACACTCCAACTTGCTGACCGTTCAATTAAAATACCAAGAGGGATAGTTGAGGATGTGCTAGTTCAAGTAGGCAAATTTTATTTCCTAGTGGATTTCATTGTTTCGGACACAGAACCTGTCTTTGATGTTTGCACTCAAATTCCTATAATTTTGGGTAGGCCGTTCCTTGCGACCTCAAATGCTTTAATAAATTGTAGGAGTGGTGTGATGATAATATCTTTTGGCAACATGACTTTGGAGTTGAATATTTTCAATATTTGTAAACAACCTGGTGATGATGATGATGTGCATGAACTAAATCTGATCCAAACTCTTGTTCAAAATAAATTTGATTTGTCAAGTTTTTCTGACCCACTTGAGGCTTGTTTGGTTCATGGTGAAAATTTTGATGATGATTCTGTACTTGCATCTATGAATTTTTTGCTAGAATATACTCCTATAATGGACACTGATAAGTGAAGAACACGTTTTGAGGAATTACCGCCTCATGATGTCGTGTCTCTCCCCTCAAGTGTGCAAACACCAAAACTCGACTTGAAACCTCTACCTGCTGATCTCAAATATGCATTTTTAGGCCAAGCAGAGACATTACTAGTGGTCATTTCATCAAAACTGGATGAAATTCAGGAGAGCAAATTGATTGGTGTTCTCATTGAACACAAAGAAACAATAGGATGGATCATAGCTGATATCAAAGGTATCAGTCCTTTGATTTGTACCCATAGGATTTATCTAGAGGACAATTCTAAACCCTCTAGAGAAATGCAGCGTAGACTGAACCCCAACATGAAAGAGGTTGTCAAAACAGAGGTGTTAAAACTTCTAGATGTAGGGATCATTTACCATATTTCTGACAGCAAATGGGTTAGTCCCACGCAGGTGGTACCCAAGAAATCTGGTGTGACTGTGGTTAAGAATGTTGATAATGAATTGATCCCAACTAGAGTTACTACTAGTTGGCGTGTGTGCATTGACTACAGAAAACTGAATTCTGTCACCAGAAAGGATCATTTTCCCCTACCATTCATGGATCAAATCATTGAACGTGTAGCGGGCCATAAATTCTATTGCTTCCTAGATGGTTATTCTGGATATAACCAAATTGAGATTGCTCCTGAAGATCAAGAAAAGACCACTTTTACATGTCCATTTGGTACCTTTGCATATCGAAGGATGCCATTCGGACTTTGTAATGCTCCTGCTACATTTCAACGATGCATGATGAGTATATTCAGTGACATGGTAGAGCGTTTCGTTGAAATATTCATGGATGATTTTTCTATTTTTGGTGACTCATTTGATGAATGTTTAACTCGTTTGGAAAAAGTGCTGATTAGATGCAAAGAAAAGAATTTGATTTTAAACTGGGAGAAGTGTCATTTTATGGTCACTCAAGGGATTGTTCTTGGTCACATTGTTTCTTCTCAAGGTTTTGAAGTGGACAAGGCCAAAATTGAATTAATTTCTAAATTGTCCATCTCAAAGAACATCAGAGATATCAGATCTTTTCTAGGTCATGCAGGTTTTTACAGGAGGTTCCTCAAAGGCTTCAGCACAATTTCTAGACCTTTGTGCAATTTATTGTCAAAGGAAAATTCTTTTGTGTGGACTGATGATTGTGAGTTAGCTTTTACAAAGCTAAAAGGTATGTTGATCTCAGCCCCAATTATGCGATCACCTGATTGGAATTTACCATTTGAGATTATGTGTGATGCTAGTGATTATGCTGTTGGAGCTGTGTTGGGTCAACGTAAGGACAAAAAGCCTTGTGTTATTTATTATGCAAGTAGAACTTTAAACAGTGCTCAAATGAATTATTCAACAACTGAAAAAGAGCTACTTGCAGTAATTTTTGCACTTGACAAATTTCGCTCTTATTTGATTGGATCTCAAATTGTCATCTTTACTGATCATGCTGCGTTAAAGTACCTTTTAGCGAAAAAAGATGCAAAGCCCAGGTTGCTTAGATGGATCCTTTTGCTGCAAGAATTTGATCTGATAATCAAAGATAAAAAAGGAGTTGAGAATGTTGTTGCTGATCATCTGTCTAGACTTGTTCTTTCAGATTCCATAGAGACAATTCCTATTAAAGACACATTTTCAGATGAACAACTTTTTGGTATATCTCAAGTGCCATGGTATGCTGACATTGCTAATTTTCTTACTTCAGGTGAAATTCCTCACATTTGGACTCAACAAGATAAGAGGAAATTTTTTGTGGAGGTAAGAAAATTCTTTTGGGATGATCCATATCTGTTCAAGTATTGCCCAGATCAGATAATTAGACGATGTGTTCCCAATAACGAATTTCAAAGTGTGATATCTTTTTGTCACTCTGGGGCATGTGGTCGCCATTTTTCTGGAAAGAAAACTGCTTTTAAAATTTTGCAATGTGGTTTCTATTGGCCTACCATTTTCAAGGACACCCATGAATTTTGTAAAACTTGTGAGCGTTGTCAAAAGTTGGGAGGTATTACCCGCCGGAGTATGATGCCATTAAATCCAATTTTGGTTGTTGAAATATTTGATTGTTGGGGCATCGACTTCATGGGACCCTTCCCAGTTTCTTTTGGCAATCTCTATATTTTGGTAGCTATGGATTATGTGTCCAAATGGATTGAAGCTGTTCCATGCAAAAACAATGATCACAAAGTGGTACTAAAATTTTTGAAAGAAAATATTTGATCAAGATTTGGAACACCTCGAGCCATTATCAGTGATGGGGGTAAACATTTTTGTAATAAGCCATTCAAGGCCTTAATGTGAAAATATGGTATTACTCATAAGGTTGCTACCCCTTATCATCCACAAACAAGTGGCCAAGTTGAGGTATTTAATCGGGAGATCAAAAAAATTTTAGAAAAGACGGTTAACCCAAGTCGCAAAGATTGGTCTTTACGACTAACCGATGCACTTTGGGCATACCGTACTGCTTTTAAAACCCCGATTGGTATGTCCCCATATCGACTCATTTTTGGAAAGGCATGCCACTTACCTGTGGAATTGGAACACAAAGCTTATTGGGCAATCAAGAAATTTAATTGATTTGGATAAAGCTTGCTCTCTTCTTAAGTTTCAGCTTAATGAGTTGGAAGAAATCAGGAATGAAGCTTACGAAAACTCTCGCATTGCCAAGGAGAAAATGAAAATTTTTCATGACAAAAATATATTTCGAAAATCTTTTGAGCCTTCCCAAAAAGTTTTGTTGTATAATTCAAGGCTCCATTTATTTCCTGGCAAGTTTCGATCCCGATGGATTGGTCCCTTTGTTGTAAAAACTGTTTATCCTTTTGGGGCTATTGAAATAGAAAATCCAGAGAATGGTAATGTTTTTAAAGTTAATGGACAAAGGTTGAAACCATTTTTGGATGATTTTACTCCAGAGGTTGAGTCCACTACTCTGGAGGATCCTACTTATCGAAATTAATTTCTGATTTCTCATTGTATATACCGTATTTGTTTGTTTTGTTTTTCTTTCTTTTGCTTTTTGTGTTTTTTGACAGAAATCCACTCCTTATGTGCGTTCGAATATCTCAGGTGAATTCTTTCCTCTCTGTTTAATCATTTTCGTCTCAATATATATTCTACAGTGTTTATCTTGCTCCAATTCATACCTGTATAGCATACATAATCAAACCTTCAATTACTAAACATTGAGGACAATGTCACATTTAGTTGGGGGGAGGGTTTTCTGTTGAAAAATTTATTAGTACCAAAAAAAAAAAAAAATTGTTAGGTGCATTGAAACATAAATGATTAACACACACTTCTGGCATTTTTGTGAAATTTAAGTATCTTGGTGGAGTAGTTGAGTGGAATTATTTTGTAAAGATTTATTTTCAACCTTAAGCATAGAACATGACTTATGATGCATCATATTTTGTTGAGGAGTGACTTGAAACACCGGGATGTGATATTTACAAAAATGAGAATTAGTTTGATTTGTATAGAATGAATGGCAAGTTTTGAAAGAATATTTTGCACATGCTTACACTTGTAGTGTTCCTCATTAATGTTCATTGATTTAAAACAAGAGAAGTAAACTGCAAGACTACCGAGCCTTATAAATAAAAAAATAAAAAAATAAAAAAAAAGAATGAAAGAAAGAAAGAAATTGACAAAAAAAAAAATCATGTAATTTTTCCTAAATAAAGGGCTAGAAACAGTTACCCAAAACTTTGGGGGTTCAATGTTCAACCTTTAAACAGAGTTGGCGTGAAAACTCCTAGTCCCTTAGACTTTGAGGTAGTTAGAATCAATAATGATTAATCTTAAGGTTGAAAAATCCTATGATAAATCATGTTTATTAGTGAGGAACATACAGAGGTTTAGCCACACACACATATCTGAATTCTAAGACATTTGCCCCAATTCTATGTGAACAATTACTGAGACTTTCCTTGTGGATACAACTCATGGTGTTGAGTAGTCACGAATCAATTTTTTTGTGAGAATTCAGAATTATGTTTGATTGTTTTTGTTTGAATTTTGAGCTTTATGTAATATTCATCTCAATTAATTTTCACTATTTTGCTCAAGGATTAGCAAAAAGCTAATTGGGGGCTGTGATTGAGCTGAAATATTGTATGTTTTAGCTATTTAAAACCAATGTATTTTAAATTCTTCATGACACTATTATTGGTTTTAGATGGAAAAATAGTTAATAAGCATAAATACGAGTTGTGATTTTTAATTGATTGATATCATGTTTATGCTTAATTTTATAACTATGATTTAACGGGACAATATTTCCTCACATATATAGTCTGTTTTTGATAATTTATTTTTTGAGTGTTATTTCTTTCTTCTTATTTTTAGTTTAAATAAAATTCAAATGAGATCCGGTTGGAACTTTTGATCAAAAATGCATACTAGTTGAGAGGAAGGAAGGACTTGGCAGCTGAAAAAGAAGACACAAAATAAAGAATCAGTGGTTATTTTCTTCTTTTGATTATTCAAGATGCATGTGATCTTCATGGTTGAATGAAAATCGCGGAGGCTTGAGAATTTTTGGAGGTGCAACATTAAAATCTAAAAAGGGAGCTGAAACGTGAAGGCGTGTGGGCTAAAAAAATAAAAAAATAAAAAAAGAAAGAAGGTTGGTGTAGCTAAAGTGGACGGAGAGAAGAGATAGGAGAGTGGGTGAGTAGAGAAGTGCCGTGTTTAATTTTTCAATCAAGGGAGATGTGTAGGAGTGATGAGAGAAAAGAGGTGCTTGATTAAATTGAAGAATCGGTGCATGAGTTGAAAATTAGTTGGTTGGTGTGTAAAGAAAGAGAGGTGCCGTGATTGAAGGGAAGTGAAGAAAGGCAACCGGTGGGTGCAAGATTAGAAAGAGAAAATGTGAATGCAAGAAATCGATTAAATGTGAATGGGGTTGTTCGGCTATTTATTTTTACTATAAAAAGAAGTGAAGGACAGAAGGAAATGGAGCTGGACGTATACGGAAAGAAAAAGTCTTCACGTTTGGCGACTTCTTGAGGCGGTTATTTGGTTGGTTTTGATGGTTGGTGCAGCTAATTGATTGTTTGGCTTTTTACGTTGATAGAGGAGAGGAAATCGGCGCTTGATTGAATTGAAGAGAGAAGTCGGTGGATTATTTCTTTATTTTCCAGGGGCTCTACATTTGAGTGGTGTGGCGTCTTGCGGGCTTCAGGAGGCGGCTAGCTGTAAAAAGTGGAGTGTGAACGTAAGGTTTAGATGGGAGCTTTTCCAGTTTGAATTTTCGGTGGGTTGGTGGGTTGAAAAGGTTGAAAAGCTCTTATGAGAGAGACGTAGACGTTTGGAGTTCAGCTTTTTAAAGATTATTTTCCTTGCTGATAAGGAGGTTTGCGGAAGGAGTTTACGTTGGAGGAAGCTTACGGAAAAAAAAAAAAAAAAAAAAAAAAAAAAAAAAAGAAGAAGAGAAAAAATATAGAGAACTGCGGGGAGCAAGGGGAGCTTCGGACAGAAATCAAACAAAGAAAAAAAAAGAAAGCCGAAAGAAAAGGAGGAGGAGCTCGGAAGAAGGGGCTAACATAGAACTGTTTTTGGATATATTCTGCAGTTTGTTTGTTTCCTTTTTGCAGGTTGAACTTTGAGTTCGGTTTGGAGAGCAAGCCAGCAGAGAGGAGACGGAGAGAGATACTGTGGTTTTGGGAGCGAAAATGAACCAGGTGAAACAAAGAGAGAGTGAGACGTAGAGCCAAAAAAAAAATAGAGGCTTGTGGGTGTTTTTGACGTTGAACGAGAAGGGAAAGAGAGGTTTTTGGTGAAAAGGTTTTCCGTGAGGAGAGTTACGGACTGGACGGCAGAGAGAACTTCACGTTTTGACGCTGGGCTGAGGTTCTTTTCGTCTGGGGTTTTCGGCTAGCTTTTGGACGCAACAGAGACGTGGAAGGGATCACGTAGGAGCTTCGGACTGCAGCTGAGGTGAACTGGAGCTTTTGTGAGAGCAGCTGGACAGTAGGTTTATGTGAAAAAAAATAGACTGGGTTCACGTGAAAGAGGGAAACTTGACGTTTGGGGAGCTGCTGGACGGACTGGTATCGAGAGGGAAAGAAAGGGCACCAAAGGGGCATTTTTCATGCCGAGAATGACGGAAAGTTATATTTTTCCGTCGGAGCGAGATGCAAGGAAAACGCAACATGGAATGATTTTCTTTTTGTTTGGATTTCTACATTTTCCGTGAGGGAAGTTCTTTTCGCACAATTTTCTCTTTTATTTTATGATCTAAGTTGTTTTCATTGTTAGTTTGTATTTTATTTTAGTTTTATCATGGAGTATGTTTATTTAATTTCTATAGCGCTTGTGATGAAAATGGTTGGCTAAATTTTCATACTAAGGTTAGAGGTGAAATTTAATGATTTAAATATTGTTTCCGGATCCACGTAAAATTTATTCTACGAGCTTGATCGATTGAAAGATTTTATTATTGGATATTTTGATTATCTATATACTCGTCTTGATTCATTGTGATTTCCGAATACAGTGAATGCTTAAGGAATCCCTGTGGTATTCAAATAGATTTGTAAATGTTTTAATTATCAATCGTTCACACTCAATCATAAGCGACTATTTTTCTTGATTTTAAATGCTAAATCTTCCAATTAAACGGAATCATTATTCTAGTTTAATTGAAGTAAATCGATCGGAAAAAATATCATAAATTATTAAACGGATCCTCGAAACCTTAGTCTTTCTCCATATCTTTATATTCGATTGTACGTTTCTTTTAGTAATTTCGTTTCATTGTCTGAATTTGTTTCCTTTATCACAAAAGTCAATCCCTGTGGATTCGATCCTATAAGATACTACAACACCTGTATACTTGCAGGTAAAACTGCACTAAATGTTTGGTTCATTAATTTGAGTCAAAGTTTAGGCCCAACACAATGGACAACATCTAAAGGCATTTATGACTGCCTTTGATACAAACAAAGAGATCTTGCTTGTGTAAGACCACAGGGAAGTATTCTGATTTTGATTGATTGATTTATTTCTTCCATTTATGGCTTTCTTTCATTGCATTTATCTGTTATTTATATTTGTTGTTTTTCTTTCCTTTTATATCACATGATTGGTTGTCCATGTTGCTTACTTATTCTTGTGCACTTTGTTTTCTTTCGTTCGATTCATTGAGGACCTTGTCTCTCACTAGTTACGGGGTAGCGTGTGTGCACAGATCTAAAAAAACAAAAAAACAAAATTTGCATTAATATGATGTGCATTGATACATATATGATTGACATATTTTATTTCTAGCATTTTGTGAAATTTGAGCACCTTGGTTTAGTGGTTGAGCAGAATTATTTTGTGAAAATTTATTTTCAATCTTGAGTATAGAGCATGATTTCTTATGCATCATATTTTGTTAATATATGATTTGAAACACCAGGCTACTATACTTATTGAGATAAAACTTGGTAAGATTTATATAAAACGAAGGGACAAGTTTGAAAGATATTTTGCACATGATTACACTTGTAGTGTTCATTATTTACTGTCCTCTAATTTAATACAGGAGAAATAAACTGCAGGACTATCGAGCCATGCTAAAAAGAAAAAAGAGAAAGAAGAAAAGAAAAAATGAATGAAAGAAAAAGAAAAAAAAGGGATTTGAAATTAAAAGAATTGATAAAAAAAAAAAGGGAAGAAGAAGAAAAAGACAGCTTAGTGAACTTTCCTAAGTAAAGGGCTAGAAACAGTTACCCTAACTTTGGGGGTTGAGTGTTCAATCTTTAAACAGAGTTGGCATAAAAACTGCTAATCCTTTGGATTTTGAGGTAGTTAGAATCAACAATGATTAATCTTAATGTTGAAAAATCTTATGACAAATCCTGGCTAGTAATGAAGAACACACAACCGTATAGCTACACATACACATCTGAGTTCTGAAACATTTTCTCCAATTCTATGTAAATGATTGTTGAGCCAGTCTTGGTGGGTATAGTTCCTGTGGTTGAGTAGTCATGGATCAACTTTTGTGAGAATTCAGAATTGTGTTTGATTGCTTTTGTTTGAATTTCGATTTTTATGCAATGTTCATCTCAACTAATTTGTACTATTTTACTCAAGATTAGGAAAACGCTAGTTGGCTTAAATATTGCATATTTTTATACATTTAGAATCAATGTATTTTAATTTTTTCATTACATTATTATTGTTTTTAGATGAAAAACAATTAAAATACATAAATCTAAGTTGTGATTTAAATTGATAAATAGCGTGGTTTTTGCTTAATATTATAACTTGTGATTTAATTGGATAATGTTCCTTTACATGCATAACATATTTTTGGTATTCTATTTTTTATTTTTATTTTATCTTATTTCTAATTTTTATTTTTATTTTTTTATATATATGCTAAGAAATGAAAAGGGACTTAAAAAGGGCACAACAACATATATATTGCTTTTTGGGAGATTCAATTCACGGAAGGGATTTATTTGTATTCGGATTGGGACTTTGACCAGAGGCTTCTTTTGAGCCAATGAATTGAATTCACGCTATAAGATATAATTCTTGTTGGAGTTGCACACTACTGGATGAGAAGGACACTTTGACCTACAAAAAAAAACTTTACTTTTTTTCTTGGAGGCGGCTTTCCATTAAAAACTCACGGAGTGCCGCACAGCTATTTGTACAGAAGTTTCTCTCTTTTGGGACATTAATTCACTCACGCCGCACATTATTTTCACTGAGAAACTATAGCGCCTTTGAAGAACTTATTGAGAGGTCCAATTGCTACTACAGTCTAGCCTCCTCCACAGCTATTTGGCTTGCTCTTTTTATTGCCTACTTTTTATTTAATTTCAACTTGAATTTTATGGTGTATTCTTGATATTTTTGGATTAAAAGTTGGGTGTTTTATTTGTTGTTTATTTTATTCTATGTAAATTTTTTTTTTTGTTTAGTTAAGCTTCTATTAAAGATGCATTATAATTATATTTTAGATTAATTGTAGTTTATTATTTAATTTTCAGATTAATTAAAATTGTTTAGCGTAGTTGAATATTTAATTGTTAATTTCAATTTGTTAGTCTTTTACATTTCATTTCAACACTAAAAAAAATTTAAAAATATGAATCTAATCTATGACTAGTGCCATTTTTATTTCCGTTACACCCTTCCATTTATTGTACTTACCACCACTTTTATTTGTGAAACTTTTCACCATTTTATAAGAGTTTAGATTTAAACAACTTACCCCAAGGAGACGATTTAGGAATTTTATTTATAATTATTACACGACATCCTGAATGTGAAATACATGAACTTGGAATCTTGTTCAATATACTTAACTAATAAAGTGACTATACAGGTGCTACACAGTCCCCTTTAGCTGTGTGTCCTTGTCGATTACCCATTACAATAAAGGTATCTACATTAGTTGTGAGTACATTAATACATACTCCAAAGTTGTTGTGGCCACATGTATTCTATGTGTCACAATTGATGTGTCTCATGTAGTATCTGCTACACAGTTGTTGTGGCCCTATACTTCATGCTCCACAATTGTTATGGCCTCGTAAATTGTTTGTCCCACAATTGTTGTGGACACACGTAAAATAAAACATAGCTCCATTGGCATTAGTGCTTAACATACTTCGATGACCAGTTAATTAGGCCCTATTCGCAACCTGTTGATTGCAACCCATAAAATTTCACACTTATGTAGACACTCCAATGTGAACAAGGGAGTTATACTAGGATATCACCCCAGCCTAACACTTAGGGTCGTGATTGACATGAATAATTTGACATGACTAATCTTGAGATACACAAATTGCATTTCAGATGAAACCTAACATAAATATGAAAGGGTAGAAGTCCAGACGTAACATAACGTGACATGAACATAAGACTGTAGGGGTGTCAAATCGTGTTAACGGGTCGTGTTTGTGTCGTGTTAAAGCATGTATATTATACTATATAGGTAAACCCTAACCCGACCCGTTAAACTTATCGTGTCAAAATTTCAAACCCTAACCCAACCCGTTAACATAACGTGTCGTGTCGTGTCAACCCGTTTTGACCCATTAGTGAATATTACTAAATAAGTTTACATGAAACAATATGACCCATTTCAAACTGTTTATGTAAATGGGTTGAATATGCCTAAAATTAACCAGTTTGACTTGATTAAATTTAATATAATTTTTTATAAATGTTAAAATCACAATATCTATAAAAATTATAAAACTAACTACAAGTTTAAAATTACAATCTAAATAATAAAAATATCGAAATTAAAATTCTAACAATTTTACTTTTGGGTAGAAGGGTATAATTGTAACTTTAACTTTCTTAACGTGTCATAACGGGTTATAACGGGTCAAAACGGGTTGACCCGTTATCAATCCGTTAAGCAATCATGTCTTAACGGGTCAACCCATTTTGACCTGAACCCGTTAAGACTAAACCCTAACCCGCTATTATCGTGTCGTGTTCGTGTTGGGTTAACGGGTCGTATAACATATTGCCGCCCCCGTGTAAGAGGACAGATATGACATACTTTGAAACATAAACATAAAAGACAACATTTCATAACATGGCATACATATAACAGATAATATTCCATAACATGGCATACATGTAACTAACAACAATTCAAAATATAACATACATGTAACAAATAACAATTCATAACATGTGACAGACAATATTTCATAAGATGGTACACATGTGACAATGAATGTAACATATGGCATACATAATGTGATATACTTGCAATAAATAGTAATATGTGACAGAATATATTATGTAACAGATATGTATTTCATGACAGAATAATTTATATAATAGATAAACATGTAATGACATGTTATGTCATGGCATATATATCAACAAAAAAATTAAAACTGTAGTTCTCTTGCCCATCACATATATATAGTAAACTGATAGTAAGTTAAAAACTAACTTACCTAATCGTTTTATGAGAACATAGCGCGAAACATGAGAAACTGAACGAGGATGTTTTAAAAGTTATAAATTTAATTACTAATAATTTTAAACGTGAAAAAGATACAAGTTAGAGTAAACTGATCATTTTACCCCTAACTTAAGGATTTCACATCTTAACTCTAAAAATTACTAAAATTTATATTCTTCATGTAAATTTTGTTCTAAACTCAAATATCAACTCAAAACAATTCAAAACTATGGAAAACTAACTATGCCCAAAACATTCGTAGGTCATTTCTCTTATTTTTATTGTAATTTCTTCTAACTTCAAAACTCATGATTAAATCAAAAATTTGCAACAAAGATCTTCCTATTCTAATATAAAAAAATACACTTAAAAATTTCATTAAGAAAAAGCTAATCATCAACACCAAACTTTTTGTAAAAAGACCCAAACTTTTAAACAAAAAGAAACCCTTAAATCACAAGTTTTGGCTATAAACAAAACATCTCCAAAAAATTCCAAAAAAATAAAATCTTACTTCTAATATATTCGTAACATAATCTTAAGATCAATTATGCTTTAAATTCAAGCCAACCCGAGGTCTAAGACAAGGGGACCATCTCTCTCCCTACATTTTCATTCTTTGTGCAGAAGCCTTATCTAATCTACTCCACAAGGTAGATAGAAAAGGCAGTATCTCCAGTGTACCGATGGGAAGAGGCTCTACCAAAGTCAGCCACCTATTCTTTGCTGATGACAGCATGATTTTCTGCAAATCTAATTCCCTGGAGTGGAGCAGACTCATGAGAATCTTGGGTCAATACGAGAGTGCATCTGGTCAGCTGCTCAACAAGGAAAAGTCATCCATATATTTCAGCAAGAATACTCCAACAGAAAACAGGCAAACCATTCTGAGGATAGCTGGTGTCCAAGCTACTGGTTCCTTTGAGAAATACCTTGGTCTCCCAACCATGGTGGGGAGAGCAAAACCTGCCTCATTCCATGGCCTTATTAACAAGGTTTGGGCTCGAGTCACCAACTGGAAAACCAACTGCCTCTCCATAGCAGGCAAAGAGATCCTACTCAAATCAGTTCTACAGACAATCCCCACCTACACTATGGGCATCTTCCTCCTACCTCAGTCCATTATCCATAGACTGGACAGACTTTTGAGGAAGTTCTGGTGGGGCTTTGATGAAAATCAAACCAGAATTCAATGGATCAAGTGGACAAACCTGGCCAAGTCTAAGGACCAGGGAGGATTGGGGTTTAGGAGCTTCAAGAGTTTTAATCTGGCTCTACTAGCTAAACAGGGATGGAATATCCTAACTAAACCTGAGAGCCTACCTGCCCAAATTATGAAACAGAAGTATTATGGCCAAGGGTCCTTTTTGGTAGCTAAAATGGGGCATAGACCTTCACTGGTTTGGAGAAGCCTGAAAGCAGGAATGGGTATACTGAAGGAGGGACTATTGTGGAAAGTTGGCAATGAGGCAAAGATTAAGATATGGGAAGACAGGTGGTTGCCCAGACCTCATCTCCTCTATTCTAATCTTGACAGGAAAGAGAATTCAGCAGAAACTCGAGTGGATGAGCTAATAGACCTAGTGCTAAGGAAGTGGGATGAAAATATTCTACACAACCTATTCTCACAGGATAGTGTGGATATCATTAGAACCATCCCAATTAGCTTGGGTGGTAGAGAGGATCGCTTGGGATGGGGTGGAACCACAAATGGCATCTTCTCAGTGAGAAGTGCCTACCATCTACACAAGGAATTACAAGCCAATATCGAGAGTGGCACTTCAAATAACTCAAACCAAGAGGGATTTTGGAAAGATATGTGGAAGATGAAGCTACCAAGTGGAGTGAGGATGTTCCTTTGGAGGGCCTGTAGTGAGGCCTTGCCCACCTATAGTAACCTGTACAGAAGAAAGATTAGAGAGGACAAGATGTGTCCAATATGCCATGTGCAGGAGGAAACCTCGAGCCATGCTCTATGGGACTGTGAATCTGCTCGAGATGCATGGGGACAATCCAGTAGACACATCCAAAAACTGACCATCAGTGAGCCATGTTTCAAGGAAGTATGGCCCCAGATGAGGAAGAGATTATCCCAAGTTGAGATGGAAGAAGCAGGAATGATAGCAAGACTCCTCTGGACTAGAAGGAATGACTTTGTGCATGGGAAAGAACTCAGACATCCAAATACAGTTATTCAGAAAGCAGCAGGTGACTTGATGTGCTTCAGGGAAATTCAGAATAAGAACTCAGCTGAAATTTTCAGAGGAAGTAGACCTCGGGTGAAATGGATGAAACCACCAGTTGGAAAGTATAAACTCAATTGGGATGCTGCCATGGATGTATCGAGAGGTCTGGTGGGCATGGGAGCCATAATCAGAGATTGTGGTGGAGAGGTACTAGCAACTCTAAGAGTAAGAAGGAGACTGACACTCTCCCCGTTTGATGCAGAAGCTCATGCCTTGATGTTGGCAGTTCTATTCAGTAAAGAGGCAGGTTTTCTCGATCTAATGCTAGAGGGTGACTCTCTACAGGTTGTTGAGAAGCTGGCAAAACCAGTAGAGGACTGGAGTACGGGAGGCCTTATAGTGGAAGACACAAGATGGGTTCTAAAGTCCTTTGTATCATGGTCTGTGTGCCACACTAAGAGGGATGCTAATATGGTAGCACACAAGCTAGCCAAGGATGCCCTTTTAAGTGATTGTGATCAATATGATCTAGAGGAAATTCCAATTTGTATTAAACAACTTATTGCTACTGAAGCTATGTAACTTTGTTTCAAGTAATGAAAGTATTAACTCCATTTCAAAAAAAAAAAAAATTATGCTTTAAAAAAAAAAAAAAGTCACCAAAAATCACAAAACAACACTTGGATTTTTTAGTTTTACACTTAGTCAAAAAACAAAAACTTTTTTTTCTTAACTAACTTAGATCAAACTAAAATATCACATGGTATAAAAATGCATCCTAAAGAATATCCAGCCATCAAACTTAAAATCACATGGCTAAAAATTAATAAAACATGGATCTAATACACAAATATCAAATCTTAGGCGTAACGAAAATCCTTTTGAATAGAAAAATCATATCTTTGAAACTAATATTAAATATCTTCAAACTAAAATCCTAACATGCATATAGGAGGCTTAGGATCATCTTATAAAAATATCAAAGCCTTTGAAGTAAGATTAAATCACAAAATATTAGAAATTTCTCAAAACAAAACTATTTTCCCCCTTCTAGTTTTCAAGTTTCTAGATCTAAAAAAATCTATCATCAAAAGTTTTAGTTGTGCAAAAAACCTTAATGAAAATTCATAAATATATGCTAAAAACAGTCCAGAAAATTTCCGGACCAAGATATATCCATTAGCTTGGTAAAAAATTTCAAAACATAACATATTCTCCAGTTTAATGCCCATAATGACCTTTTTGTGGTTAAAAATACTTTTAATTCATCAATGATCATGAACTTAGACGAATAAGGTATCTACGAGAACTACACTCAAATAAAAAAAGCTTTCATGACGGACTCATCATTAGAAAATGCTTAAAAGGGTCAAAAGTTGCCACGCAAGAAAACCCATAAATCTACCCAAGAGAGCTTTTTTGGGTTTCTTTCTAAAAATGAGGTGAAGAAGTGATGAAATTAAGTGAAATGTGTCTTGCACGACTTTAGACCTTGGGAGAAGAAGGCATGGATTTGAATGACCCTTGATTGGAGGTGCTTATATCACATAAAATGAAGAATACTGAGGGGCATGGATTGTCTACTGCAGCTGTGAGGTATGAAGGGTGATGACGTAAATTTCTTCTTCACATCATGGTACTTTTGGGTGCAGCCATGGGTAGGGGATGGCCTGCCATGTGGGAGGAAACTTCTTCAAGAAGCTTGCCAAGATGGCCAAATTCGTGGGCCTCAACCGAGTGGATTTCAAGTTGGGGTTTAAAAAGGGTTTGGAATGCTATCAAGTCTAAAATCCAATTTTTTTTTTTATTCAAGCAAATTTTCAAGATTTAAAAGGTTAGATAATGATGTCATAAAAAGAATTTTATAAGTTAATAGCATATAAAAGTGATTTAATCAAGTGATTAAATATAATGCTAAAAATCGGATCAAAAAGGGTTTGAATGCCAACTTTAGGGTTTGAGGAAACTGTTTAGGGTTTCAGTTTCAACCAAGTTTTTAGATTTTCAATTTTATTCCAACCATTTAAGGTTTAAATAGGTTTGAAATACTCTGACACAATTTGGTTGATCAAATTAAAGAATAGGGTTTCACTTAAGTTGCATAATTTCACACTTTGATTTCTTTATAATACATCTTATGGTTCCTCATTGTGCCAAGTATTCAAAACTATTAACCAAGTGTAGCTATGATCTTGTCAAGTGTCCAAATAAAACTTTTCTAATTTAATTTGGACATTCTAAACTATAATTTTGAAAATACTGTGGTAGGTGCTACTATTGAGGTTACTATTCACTTCGGAAAAGTGAAAAATAAACTTTATACTGTAAAATTCTAAATATTCATACAAACCTAACTATACAATTCATTTATCAAAATTCAACTCCGAAATGCCTTAGAAAAAATAAAATGTGTTTTCGAACAAGCGTATCATCCGAAAATAGAAAATGAGATTATTACAACATAAAATCTTAAATAATCGACTGAATCTAAGGCAATAGACCATATTATATTATGATACTTCTAACTATTTCAAATAAATAAAATTGCGTTTCTGAAACCATAAGAAGTGATAACATTGATTATGTTGACAAACTAAAACCTATGCGATTAGTGAACTTATGAAAACTTACATGGTTTCACAAGGTTCCTAAACCCTATAGAAATTCCACCATCAAATTTCTAGTGGGCTATTACATATGAGATGGGATGAGATAAAAGTTAAAAATTGAATAAAATTTTGTTTGAATAATTTTTTTTTATATAATTTTTATATTAAGATTTGAAATAGTTAAATTATATTTTATATTTTGTATAAAAAAATTAAAAAGTTATAATAACCATATAAGATGAGATAGATAACCAAACCATATCTAAGTCTTACCATGCATCTTAACTCTACCAGGCTAAGAGATTATCATATATTCTAAGTTTTACTGTGCAGAAGTATACTGTCCTATAGCTTTAGAGAGAGAGAGATTCTATACCTGATCCTAGAAGCCTATTCCTTAGAATCTTCCTGATCACCTCAGCTGTTGTTATATATAATACAAATAATACAAAGAGAAAGATAACTACAAGAGATCATCACCTTCAAAAGCCTTCTTGTGGGAAGACGACTACATCTTTCTAATAACAGTTCCTTGCATATGGATCGATCTTTGGTCAAAAGAACGCTTTTGGAATCACATCGTAAGAGGCAAGAAACTGACATGTCTTTTCTAACAAATTATGTTAAAAGCACGTACGGCCAACGGGAGCGTCTTAAAAGAGCCAAGATGGCATTCACCTGCACCAGCACCTGAACCTGCACCTGTTGCTTTGTTCCTCTCCCCATATATAACTTTTGGCAACCTTTAAAGCTGGTTTGGTTTTAGAAGTTAATATACACAGCGAACGAGAAAGAGAGAGAGAGAGAGACAAGTAAAGGTGCAGGTGCAAATGCAGATAAAGGCAACATATTGGCAAACCTGATGCTTTCACAACCCCCAAGTCTCAGAAACTGGCATTGGACAACTTACCCATGCAAGTAACAAGCGCTAGGATTTATACATAGAAACTGAAGTGTAAGAGTGAGACTACTAAAGAGACGACAGGCCAAGCAAAAGTTGGGATCATCTGTGCGTGTGGACCGCGCAGATGCTTATACGACGAAAGGAATAGTACTAATTAACAACATCAAAAGAAAGAAATGATCACGACAGAAAACCACTTAAAGGTGCATTATTAGTAACGGAATTATTAGCGGATAAGGATTTGACGAATAATATCGCTCTTTCTAAGTAAAAAAGTCCAGAGTACTTGGTACCTGTTTTCTGGCCACGAACCAGCTGGTCCTGAGCCATGTGATGGGTGGGCCCCAAAGCACGTGGTATTCGGTGTGTCCACCTATGACAGACTGACACCGACGTGTAGACTGACAGACTGACAGCCACCTGTGGTCTACCCTTAGGTACAGTATGTTTAGGTATTAAGGTATCTTTACAAATAATCATTAAAAAAATAATAAAAAATATTTAATAATAATAATAGATTGTAAAATTAAAATAATAAATAATAAACATCAACCTACTACACAAACACACTTTATTTAAGCCATATATTTCAAAAATAATATTTAGTACAAGTCTCAAATGTATAAATCTCATATAAATTATTTTTTAAAAATGAATCTCTAATAAAGATTAGTTTTTTTAAACTTTTTTAGGTGAAATCTATTTTTTGATATAGATTTATAAGAGTGATTTATTTGTGATTTGTATAAATTCGATTATCATATTTGAATATTTAAAAATTTTGTTTGAGATATTTAAAATCATAGAAAAGGGAGAAAATTTTGGGTAAAAATCTTTCTTGAAATAAGTATTGTATTAAAATAAGGGAGAAAACTTTCTTAAAATATAATTTTTAGGATTATTTTCTGCTTTTCAGTTTATAAAAATTGTATTAATTTTTGTGTTTGAAACTTTGAGTAATGATAAGATGAAAATTAGAAATTTTTCTTTTTGTTTGAGTAATATTTGGGACTAAAGTTATGTAACATCCCCAACGTTCGGTGTGTTTAAAATGTAGTTCATGGCATGTGTATGTATAGCAAGTTTTCATATAAAAATGACATTTATATACAACATACTAAAAGTGATGAAAATATCACATGCCATGTAGGTATGTACTCAGTATATCATATAACATGATTTTTTTTTATGCTAAAAATGACAATTATAATATAAATATGGCATTTCTCAATAACTAATCAATGTGAGTTAGAGGTCAATTTACAAACTTCTTGAGTCTAAAAAATTATAGCGGTTGAAATCAAATTCGTACTAATTTATGATTTATACAACTATAAAAGATGTTTATAATCAAAAGATTTTAAAAATAGATATTTACAAAAAATACCCGTAAAGTCTCAAACATTGCCACTATGGATCTAAGGCCTTAATTTTCACTATTTGCAAACAAATCTAAAATTTAACCAAACTTTATGGACCTTATATTTTTCATATTCTAAAACCATCTATATCCTTAGAATTATAAAATTCAAAGTGGAACTAGCTCAAACATACATAATGTGTGGAATGCACTCTAGTTGATGCCTAAGTGTGATTTTTAACTATTGATCCCTATGAATGCATGCTTATGCAATTTTCTTTAATCACAAATAATCACTATAGTTCTTAATGACATGATAAAAGCTAATTTTTAGGTGAGCAAATTCATCCCAACACTTAGTCATGGTTAAAAATATTAATATTCTAAGTCTAAGTCACAAAGGCATGCTTCAAAATTCACCCAAAACATGTATTTTCATTCCTATCCCAATCAAAAGGTTTTCTAAATGCTCATTTATCAAGCTTAGCTGAAATAAACCAAAACTTCAAACCTTAAGCACAACTTAATTAAAAACCATGCATGCTTGATGATCAACACAAGGTAAAAATAAAACCTATCATGGCATGCTTGTAATCACAAAATCAAACATTCAATGATCATTCTAAGACATTAATAAATCATGTCAAAATATGCTAAGACATGTCATAGCTAAATTTCCATTTAAAACAATTTAAATACTTAATGAACCCAATTTTCAATTAAACATGGTAACCTTATTTAAACTCAACCAAAATTTACTTCAACTTACAAGCAAGACTTGACATGCGACTTAAGATCTAGGACAAGAAAACTTACAATTTTTGTGGCCCTCTTATGCTTCTAGCTCAAGAACTCTCAAGATCTTTCAAGAATACTCATGCACACACACCTTTCAGATTTAGTCAAAATTCTTAGGAGTAAAAAGGCTCTCAATACTCAAGAGGAGTTTGGATATGAGGTGTGGCGGAAATGAGGGAGTGGAGGGGCCTTTTATAGGAAGCAATGGGGGAGGGGGGCCAGTTATGGCTTCGAAAGGTGGCTTGTGATTGGTGGAGTGGGCAATAATGGTGATGAGTGTAAAGGTCCAGCCTTGTGTCACTTGTGCAGAGTGAATAGTACCCTAAAACCACCATGATTTCATCAGGTGCTACAATGACCCTAAGAGTGCAGGGCAGGTTGTGGTGCAAAAGGAAAAAGAGAAAAAAATAAAAATTAAGCATGATGCCATGCCATGATGCCGTCAGGTGAGGGGTTTCCCAAGCTGGGAAATTTTCTTCATTTGCCTTGTCTCTTCTTCTTGTTTTGTTTCAAAGGTCTGGAGTCTTGTGGTGGCTTTTCAGGGGAGTGAATGTTACTTGGTTGGCTGTCAAGTGATCATTCACTTACAGGAAAAGAAGATGAGTAAGGTGGTGGCAGTCTAGCCGTGACATGCCTCACCTTCTTGAAGGGCACCAAGATGGACCTAATCTTAAAGATCCATTGCAAGTTCTAGATGGACCAATTATAAGATTAAGGAAACTATATAAGGATTTGTGCAATCCACTTGGGTTGAAACTTACAAGCCTCCAACATTCAAGATGAGCTTGAAGTAGGAAGAACCAGTCTTGATTCATTTGATATAAGCTATGGAAGAGGACAACAACATGACTTAAAGGGTTTTGGCACTTGAAGGTTTTGAACTTATTTAATTCTTTTAAAGGGCTTATTTTATTAGTCATAGGAATTAGTCTATAATAATTGGGTTTGAGGATGCTTGGCCCACATATGTCTTATGTTTTTATTAACTACGATTTTAAGGGAAACTTTTTAATGTAAAACCTAAGGGGGGCACCGGCCACATAAGAGAGCTTGGGATTCTTTTATTTTTTATTTAGGGTTTTCGATGACATGAGGGTATTTTTTGGAAATGGCCTTATTTTAGCCTAGGGTTATTTTGTCAGGGAGTATTTAAACACCTTGTAGCCACCCACTTCAGTTTAGGCAATTTGGTGATTATTTCATTGTGAGTTGAGTTTTACCTCTTCTTATTCTTGAAAGAACTTTTGAACTTATCATAAGTAAATCACAAACTTTATGACATTCCTCCTTATAATCTGGGTTCTTGAGATAGGTTTTTCAACGGGTCTAGATTTTAATATAATTTAGGTTTTTGAAATGAGTGATTGAGTCGAAATATTACATATTTCATATGCTTAGAACTAATATATTTTAATTACTTCATGACATTATTATTGATTTTAGATAGAAAAATGGTCAATAGGCATAAATCTGAGTTGTAGTTTAAATTAATTAATATCATGATTTATGCTTAACTTTATAACCTATAATTTAATTGGGCAATATTGTGACGCCCCCAAATCCCCACGCACGGACACGGGAAAATCGAGACGTCCGGATGGTGACATCACGGGTCACCACTCTATCGACGAGTGCCACGTATGTGTATAAGCAACAAGTGTGCACGAAAAAACACGCAGCGGATAGCAAAGTCATATAAGTAAGTACCAGTATTTTTCTTAATTTAATACAAAGCTGTTCAAAACATACATACTAAAATATTACAAACTACAAATATTGTTCAAACCAACAACAAGCTTAAACATCAACTCAAAACTCCGGCGGAGCCGCATCCTCGGGCTCAGCCTCCTCCTTTTCCTCAAACTCTGCACCAAAATCTACGGAACAAAAAATGGTACCGCAGGTAAGTAAAATCCAAACACCACTAGATAAAAACATATAAAACTCAAACAATATGCATGAAAGAAAAGCCAATGCACATGTCCCGTAAAACCATATTTTTTTCCACACATGCCAAAAACCCATATGGCCCAAAACAGAAACCACTAAAACCATGCCTCGCCATTATCCCTGATAATGGCCCAAACCAACATTTTCCCAGAAAATAGATCACACAGCCTCAAACCAAACCTTGCCATTTTCCTAGAAAATGGCTCGTAACTAAAACCATAAAAACGATCCAATTATGCATGCACCATGATTTCCCCTAGGGATCATCCGCACACCCTGGCTCTGTGCCACACTGCAGGTAACATCTACGCGTGTGACACCTAAACGAGCGATGCCCAGTACTCGCGCCCAGCGCGTCCCTGGCCAGGCCATCCTCTAGTCCCCGCCACTCCAGGGACCACGGAGTCGACACGACGGCATTACCGTATCGTGCGATCCGATCATTGCCCTGCAACAACCCAGGGAACGTCACTCAGTATTATCCACTCCCGAGTGACCAGAGGAGCTCCACCGAGATAATAACCCATTCCGACTTGGGCTCCTGGGACACACGCACTCGAAATTCCATTTACGCCAACAAAACATGATTTTTCTCAATTAAAATAAAATACACATGCAATGCACGCCTCAATGCACAAAACAACCAACCAATCACAAATCCACAAATCAAGCAACTCCGTCCTCAATCCATCCGACCACCGAACTCCTCGGACTCAGTCCGGAATCAAACAACCCAACAGCAAATATTTATTGTAAGAGCAAAATATATTTAAATATAAAAGTAGAGTTTGGAAAATACTTACAGCGCTATACGGTATTTTTTGAAAGCTCGCGGCATTGCAAACGGTGGAGAAAAAGCAACGTAACAGTGTATTTTACACTGTTGTCGTGGGTAAGAAATTACCCACTTTCAAATGGAGACAAACCAAGACACGGAATTGATAGGGAAATGTCTTGAGATGTTTATGAATCTAAAGGAAGTGAGTTTTGGCCATGGGTGGCGGTGGAAATGGAAAAAGGCCAAATCGGAGTTGAGCTCGTGGGAGCTGCTCTAGGAACGGATTGAGGCCGAAAATGGGTGGGTTAGGTCGGCAAGAGGTAGGGGAAGAAGCTGTGAAGAGGTGGTGGCTAGAGGTGGAGTGACGGCGCTGGAGAAGCTCAAAAACTGTGTGGCTTGGAGGAGCTCGTGGCGGCTAACGGTGGCTCGGATGGAGGTGAAACTTGGTGGGGATGTTCACCGGTGGAAGGGAAAGAAAACTGGGTGGGTGGTGTAGGCCACGCCATCGGCGAGCAGCAGTTCTGGGCTGAGAAAGCAACCGGCGATAGAGAGAGAAAGGAGAGCTGGTGCTGTGACTTCCAGCCGTGCGTGGCAGCTAACGGCTGGACGGATGGCCCTGAAAATTGGTGGGGGTGATCATCAGTGGGAGGGGAAGATTTTGGTGGGGGTGGTGTACTACACGACGGCCGGACGGCGGCAGTCTGGGCTGGTCAACAGGCGGCGACGGGAAGGGGAGAAAAGGAAGTAGTGCGCTCACAGGAGAAGAGAAAAAGAAGAAGAAAAAGAAAGAAAGAAGAAGGAAAGAAAAAGGGAAAAGGAAAAAGGAAAAAGGGAAAAAGAAAAAAGAGAAAAGAAAAGAAATGAGGTCCAATCCTCACTCCGGAATCCAAAAACTGATCCGCCGAAAACGATTTGAAAAATCGTAAAACGACTAAAATAAATTAAACATCACATCAAATAA
This sequence comes from Carya illinoinensis, assembly GCF_018687715.1. Lineage (NCBI taxonomy): Eukaryota > Viridiplantae > Streptophyta > Magnoliopsida > Fagales > Juglandaceae > Carya > Carya illinoinensis. Next base: position 17,574,849 of record NC_056764.1, on the reverse strand, counting down.
AATAAAAACCAATTTAAAATAAAATAATTTAAAATAAAAGAACTATTATATTAATTAAATTAAAAACAACTCCTTGAGTGAAAAAAACATGCAAAAGCGGGTCATCACATCCTCCCGCCCTTAAAAACAAATTTCGTCCTCGAAATTTGTAAGATCACACACCAACTTAAAGCAAGCCACATAATTCCACTGAGATGAAGTTTAAGAAACGTACCGTCATTACTCAAACAAGTAGGGGTACTGATCCCTCATGTCAGCTACTCTTTCCCAAGAGAAATCTTGAGCTAACGGATCACCCCATGCCACCTTTACCAGAGGTATCGTCTTGGATCTCAACTGTTGCTCTTTCCAATCCATGATCTTGTTATCCAAAGCTCTTCTTCAAGGTTGACATATGGAAGACATCATGAATATCCCCAAAATATTCTGGCAAAGCAACTCTATAAGCGACAGACCCTACCTTCTCCAAAATCTGAAAAGGGCCGACATACCTCGGATCCAGTTTCCTCTTCTTACCAAAACACTTAACTCCTTTCATGGGAGAGACTTTGAGATAAACCCAATCACCTTCTTCAAAAGATATCTCTCTCCTTCTGGTATCAGCGTAGCTTTTCTGATGACTCTGAGCTGCCGCCATTTTATCTCTGATGATCCGAACTTCACTTTGCATCTCTTGAATTATTTCGGGCCCAATAATCTTACTCTCCCCGACTTCATCCCAACACAAAGGCAATCTGCACTTCCTCCGATAGAGAGCTTCATAAGGAGCCATCTGAATGGTCACATGGAAGCTGTTATTATACGCAAATTCTATGAGCAGCAAGTGGTTTTTCCAACTCCCTTGAAATTCCATGACACATGCCCGCAACATATCTTCAAGGGTTTGAATGGTGCACTCTGATTGGCCGTCCGTCTGCGAGTGATATGTAGTACTGAACTTCAACTTAGTACCCAATGCTGCCTGCAAACTTTTCCAAAACTGAGACGTGAATCTTGGGTCCCGATCCGACACAATACTCTTCGGTATACTGTGCAATCGCACTATCTCCTTTACGTACAAGCGGGTCAACTTATCTAAGGAATCGGTGTTATTGACAGGGAAGAAATGAGCACTCTTCGTTAACCAGTCAACAATCATCCAAACCGAATTTTTCCCACTAGGAGTCCTCGGCAAGCCCACTACAAAGTCCATTGTGATGTTGTCCCACTTCCACTCCGGAATAGGGAGAGGTTGGAGCATACCGGCGGGTCTTTGATGCTCGGTCTTGACTTGACGGCATGTGTGGCATCTCTCAATATACAGGGCAATATCCTTCTTTATTCCATCCCACCAATAATTTTTCTTCAAGTCCCGGTACATCTTCGTACTACTAGGATGAACTGAATAAGGGGCCGCATGAGCTTCTGCCATGATCCGCTCCTTGAATTCTGAATCTTTAGGGATCACTCTACGATCTCGGAACCGAAGAATCCCATCTTTATCCATACTGTAATGCAACGACCCTTGAGATTTTCTGACTCTTTTTCTGATATCCAACAGCTTCGGATCCTTCCTTTGAAGAGTCTTCAATTCCTCAAAATCAGCCACTTGAATATTAAGAATTGAAGATAATACCTCCACTTGCTGTGAACTTTCAATAAGGAGTCTTCTCATCCCGCAAAGCAAGGAATCCAATCCTGACGAGTCAGCCTCATCTTCCAAGTTTGATTTTCGGCTCAAAGCATCCGCAACTATATTTGCCTTCCCCGGATGGTACTTGATCTCACACTGGTAGTCACTGATTAGCTCTAGTCATCGCCTTTGCCTCATGTTCAGATTCTTTTGGGAAAACAAGTGCTTCAAGCTCTTGTGATTGGTGTATACTTCGCAAGCTTCCCCATACAAAAAGTGCCGCCAGATCTTAAGAGCAAAAACAATCGCAGCCAATTCCAAATCGTGCGTCGAATAATTCTTCTCATGATCCTTTAGTTGATGGGATGCATAAGCAACAACCCTTCCCTCTTGCATAAGGACACAACTCAATCCAAATTTAGACGCATCACTGAAGACTACAAATGGCTTATGCGGCTCTGGAAGTGCCAACACTGGTACAGTCGTCAACCTGTTCTTCAATTCTTGGAAGCTTCTCTCACACTTGTTTGACCAAACAAATTCTGCATTCTTTCTAGTCAACGCTGTGAGAGGCCCGGATAGGCGAGCAAATCCCTCTACAAATTTTCGGTAATATTTGGCAAGTCCCAAGAAACTCTGGATCTCGCGCACAGTAGTCGGACGCTGCCATGACAAAATGGCTTACACCTTACTAGGATCAACAGCCACTTCGTCTCGGGAAATCACATGCCCAAGAAATCTAACTTCCTCCAACCAGAATTCACACTTGCTGAGCTTGGCCTACAACTGGTGTTCTCTCAATTTCCCAAGAACTAGACGAAGATGATAAACATGCTATTCAACATCTCGAGAATAAATCAGAATATCATCAATGAATACTACCACAAAGGAATCTAAATAAGGTCGAAATACCCGATTCATTAAATCCATGAAAGTAGCAGGGGCATTGGCTAAGCCAAACAACATCACCTTAAATTCATAATACCCATATCTCAACCTGAAAGCAGTTTTGGGCACATCCATGTCTCTTATCCTCAACTGGTAGTATCCTGACCTCAAATCAATCTTCAAGAACACAGCTGCTCCTTGAAACTGATCAAATAAATTATCGATTCGTGGGAGAGGATATTTATTTTTGATGGTCATCTTATTTAATTCCCAATAATCAATGCACATACAGAGGGTTCCATCTTTCATTTTAACGAACAACACAGGCGCACCCCACGGCGAAGTACTAGGCTGAATGAACCCCTGATCTACCAGCTCTTGCAACTGAGTCTTCAACTCTTTTAATTCAGCCGGTGCCATACGGAAAGGAGCTTTATGTATAGGAGCTGCTCCAGGTTCCAAGTCTATAACAAACTCCATTTCACGAACAGGGGGTAGCCCAGGCAAGTCTTCCACAAGCACATCTGAAAATTCCTCCACAACGGGAATGTCTACCAAAGACTTCTTCTTAGACGGCGTAGACACCATCTGGACTAAGAAGGCATTCGCTCCCCATGCAATCTCTCTTCTTGCTTGAATTGCCGATATAATTATCGACTTTTCTTTTAGCTTACTCCCCGCAAATTCCAGACAATCACCATCTGGAAGCTGAAAGCTAATTACCCGATTTCTGCAATTAATACTCGCAGAATATCGGTATAGCCAATCCATCCCGAGGATGATATCAAAACCCAACAGCTTAAACACCACCAAATCAGCATCCAAGAACCTTCCATCAAAATTTAATGGGCAACCCAATGCAACCTTGGAACACCATACCATTTCACCATTGGGTAGAGCCACTGACAATGACTTCGGCAAAGGTTCCATAACCAAATTACACATCCGAGTGAAAGTGGAAGATACAAACAACTGTGATGCACCTGAATCAAACAAAGTGCAAGCATAAAACTCATATAAACGGATTCTCCCTGAACCAAACACATTAACCCATGAAATCCAAAAACCAAAGAAGAAACCAAAACACACCAAAGATCAAATCTAAAATTAAATTAAATTAGATCCATACTTGTAATTACTCCAGCATCATGGGTCGCTGGTGCCTCATCATCAACGTCTCTGGGTGTGATAGCATAAACCCGAGCTTGCACTGTTTGGCTTGGATTTGTTCTTCCACCGCGTCTACCTCCACGGCTTCCTTGAACTAGCCTGGGACACTCACAAGCAAAGTGACCATGCTGGCCACAATTATAGCATCGAGCCCCACCTGATGGGCACCCACCCACATGGGCTCTCACCCACATGGGCTCTATTACAAACTCCACAAACTGGCACTCATCCTCCCATACGAACACTCGAGGCCGCTTGCGGTCGAGTTCCAGTCCGCTGAACAAATTTCTGAGGAGAACCCGAACTACTTCCTTCACCAGAAAAACTGCGCCTCTTATGTCCTGGAGGGGAGCCCATACTCAAATTATTCTCTCGCTCCACAAGAGTGGCCATATCCACTAAATCCTGAAAAGTGGATATCCAGTGGCTGACCACCGTTAGGTGTATATCAGGACGTAGACCCTCCTGAAAATGCTCAGCCTGCATCTCCTCCGAGGCGATGAGGTGGGGAGCAAATCGCCCAAGTTCTATAAGTCTCCAGGCGTACTGTTCCACGGTCATGCTCCCTTGGACCAAGCTTGAGAACTTTCTTACTTTAACCACCTCACGGAAGCGGGAAAGAAGCAATCATTAAACTCTTTCTTGAAGAGCTGCCAGGTCACAGTGGCAAAAGACCCCAATTCTGATTCCAGCATTACTCTCTTGGTATCCCACCACTTAGAAGCGATGCCTTGCAACAGATAGCTGGCATAGAGTACTTGTTGCGCCTCAGTGCAACCACACACCTCAAAAGTTCTTTCCAAGTCTCTGACCCACTTTCCAGCTTGAAGTGGATCATCTTCTCCAGTGAAGGGTGGAGTTCTATGCGCCAGAAAGCGCTCATAGGTGCATCCAGCTTGCACCATGCCACTAGGCCCTCCAGGTAGTAGCCAAGGCCCTCCTTGTTGCCAAGGCCCTCCTTGTTGTGGCCAAGGACCTCCTTGTTGTGGCCAAGGCCCTCCTTGTTGTGGCCTAAAATTCTGTTGCATGAACTCAGTCATCTGCCTTATCGCTTGGGCTATGGAATCATCCCTCGGCGTATCGTCCCGAGGCTCTTGAGTAGATTTTCTTGGTCTCACCATCTTCCTGCCACAACACAACCTTTGACCCCCTTTAAGAAAACAAATAAAACCAACAACATACAACCAAAAACCAAAACCAACCCACATAACAAGAAATGAAAGAAACCAGCATGCAATAACATAACTAAATAAATAAAAACAAGCAAACAAGCTCAAACATGTCAAATAGTAACTTTACTTAAAATAAATTTTAAAACACAACTTTAAAAACATTCTGGTACTACCTATGGGACATGTGGTTTTACCCAAAGCTAAACCGCTCTGATACCACCTGTGACGCTCCCAAATCCCCACGCACGGACACGAAAAAATCGAGTCGTCCGGATGGTGACATCACGGGTCACCACCCTATCGACGAGTGCCAAATGTGTGTATAAGCAACAAATGTGCACGAAGAAACACGCAGCGGATAGAAAAGTCATATAACTAAGTACTAGTATTTTTGTTAGTTTAATACAAAGCTGTTCAAAACATACATATTAAAATATTATAAACTACAAATATTGTTCAAACCAACAACAAGCTTAAACTTCAATTCAAAACTCCGGCGGAGCCGCATCCTCGGGCTTAGCCTTCTCCTCTTCCTCGAACTCTACACCAAAATCTACGGAACAAAAAATGGTGCCGCAAGTAAGTAAAATCCAAACACCACTAGATAAAAATATATAAAACTCAAACAATATGCATGAAAGAAAAGCCAATGCACATGTCCCGTAAAACCATATTTTTTTCCACGCACGCCAAAAACCCATATGGCCCAAAATAGAAACCATTAAAATCATGCCTCGCCATTATCCCTGATAATGGCCCAAACCACCATTTTCCCAGAAAATAGATCACACAGCCTCAAACCAAACTTCGCAATTTTCCCAGAAAATGGCTCGTAACCAGAACCATAAAAACAATCCAATTATGCATGCACCATAATGTCCCCTAGGGATCATCCGCACACCCTGGCTCTGTGCCACACCTCAGGTAATGTCTATGCGTGTGACACCTAAACGAGCGATGCCCAGTACTCGCACCCAGTGCATTCCTGGCCAGGCCATCCTCTAGTCCCTACCACTCTAGGATCACGGAGTCGACACGACAGTGTTACCGTATCGTGCGATCCGGTCGTCGCCCTGCAACAACCCAGGGGATGTCACTCAGTATTATCCACTCCTGAGTGACCTGAGGAGCTCCATCGAAATAATAACCCATCCCGGCTTGGGCTCGTGGGACACATGCACTCGAAATTCCATTTACGCCAACAAAACATGATTTTTCTCAATTAAAATAAAATGCACATGTAATGCATGCCTCAATGCACAAAACAACCAACCAGTCACAAATCAATAAATCAAGCAACTCTGTCCTCAATCCATCCGACCCCCGAACTCGTCGGACTCAGTCCGGAATCAACCAACCAACAGCAAATATTTATTGTAAGAGCAAAATATATTTAAATCTAAAATTAGAGTTTGGAAAATGCTTACAGTGCTATACGGTATTTTTTGAAAGCTTGCGGCGTTACAAACGACGGAGAAAAAGCAACGTAATAGTGTATTTTACACTGTGGTCATGGGTAATAAATTACCCACTTTCGAATGTGGACAAACCAAGACACGAAATTGATAAGGAAATGTCTTGAGATGTTTATGAATCTAAAGGAAGTGAGTTTTGGCCGTGGGTGGCGGTGGAAACGGCGGTGGAAGCGGAAAAATGTCAAATCGGAGTTGAGCTCGTGGGAGCTACTCTGGCAACGGATCGAGGCCGGAAATGGGTGGGTTAGGTCGGCAAGAGGGAGGGGAAGAAGCTGTGAAGAGGTGGTGGCTGGAGGTGGAGCAACTGCGCCAGAGAAGCTCAAAAATTGTGTGGCTTGGAGGAGCTCGTGGTGGCTAATGGTGGCTCGGATGGAGGTGAAACTTGGTGGAGATGTTCACCGGTGGAAGGGGAAGAAAACTAGGTGGGTGGTGTAGGCCACACTGTCAGCGAGTGGCGGTGCTGGGCAACCGGCGACAAAGAGAGAAAGGAGAGCTGGTGCCGTGACTTCCAGCCGTGCGTGGCGACTAACGGCTGGACGGATGGCCCTGAAAATTGGTGGGGGTGATCACTGGTGGGAGGGGAAGATTTTGGTGGGGGTGGTGTACTACATGGTGGCCGGATGGCGGCGGTTTGGGCTGGTCAACAGGCAGCGACGGGAAGGGGAGAAAAGGAAGCAGCGCGCGCACGGGAGAGGAGGAAAAGAAGAAGAAAAAGAAAGAAAGAAGAAGGAAGGAAAAAGGAAAAAGGAAAAAGGAAAAAGGAAAAAGGGAAAAGAAAAAAGAAATGAAATGAGGTCCAATCCTCACTCCAGAATCTAAAAACTGATTCGCCAAAAACGATTTTAAAAACTGTAAAACGATTAAAATAAATTAAACACTACATCAAATAAAATAAAAATCAATTTAAAATACAATAATTTAAAATAAAAGAACTATTATATTAATTAAATTAGAAACAACTCCTCAGTGAAAAAAACACACAAAAATAGGTCATCACAAATATTTTCTCATCGCACAGTACAATTGTGATATTCTATTCTTTATTTTTTTTAATTTCTAGTTTTGTATGTTCTTTACTTTCGTGTTTTTAGAATGATTGTTGGATATGTTTTTTCCCCAAAATCCATGCAGAAGGATGGATATGTTGTAAATATTAAAGAATCGGTATTCAAGACAAAGACAAAAGAAAGCATGAAGCCATGAAACATATGGTACCTTTTGTTGGCTTTTCAGCCTTTTAGCCATGAAACATACGCACGCCACTTCTTATTTTGGGTCTCTTTGGGTTTTGAGAAAAGAAAGGAACACTACACTTAGACAATTAAGGGACTGAAAGCTTTGATTGAAGAAATGGAGAGGCAAAGGCACGTAAGTAAAGAGTAGTTTTGCTCTTTTGGGTTTACGGGGCAGAGAAATAAAAAAAGAAAAGAAAGAAGAGGGATTCACGGAAAAGGGAGAGAGCTTTCTTTTTGGTTTTTTGGGGGGTTTACGAAAAGTAGACACTGGAAGTCTGGTTTTTAAGGGGAGCTTAGACGAAATCCCAGGGGTTTTTTTCAGACGTTGGGACCGAACGAAGAGAGCACCAGGGGAGTTTTCATATTTTCGTTTTGGGGGACTGGAACTAGAGGAAGAGGCTTGAGGAGAGAACATCTAGAGAGAAAACCAGGAGAGCTGGAATGGGCATCACTCAGGAGATTTTTGGTTTGTGAGGACTTACAGGATCATGGCAGCTGGTCCTGAGAGAGAGAGGGGTTGGCTGAAACTCAGCTTTGGTGAGAGAAAATAACAAAGCACGAAGAGTATTCTCACTGGGATGGGAGACACAGGCAACCGGTTGGGGGGTGAAAACGAGAGAGAGAAACGGAGCTTTTGGAGACAGGGACGCTTTCTTCCTTGCTGAAAGCAAAATGAAAACGCAGGAGGGATACTGGAGAGGTACGGTCTAGGGCAGAGCATAAGAGAAAAAAAAAAAAAAAAAAGAGGCTCTCAGGCGGACTTTTTTTGGCTATAACAACAGGAAAGAAAAGAATAAGGTCTTTAACCAAAGGAAAAAAAAAAAAAAAGGTGCTACACGTAAGGGAAGAAAAGCATAACACTGGACCGATGCAAGATTTTCATTTTTCGTTTGGTAAGGGACGTTGGGGGAACTTACGAACACCATTCACAGAGGGAGTTTTTAGCTATATTATCTTTTCAACTATGGTCTAGATTATTTTTCTAGTGTTTATTTGTTTTTTTTTTATTTTAGTTTTTTTTTTCGATGGAGAATATTCTTGTAATTTTCATAGCTCTTGTGATGAACATGGTTGGCTAAGTTCTTGTACTGAGGTTAGAGGTAAAGTTTAATGATTTAGACATTGTTTTCGGATCAACATTGAAATCTATTTTGTGAGTTTGATCGATTGAATGATTTTATTATTGGATATTTTGATTATCTATATATTTATCTTGATTCATTGTGATTTTCAAATACAGTGAATGCATGCTTAAAAAAGTTCCTATATTCAAATGAGTTTGTGAATGTTTTAATCATCAATCATTCATGCTTAATTATTAGTGACTATTTTTCTTAATCTTAGATGCTAAATCTTCTAATTAAATGAAATTATTATTCTAGTTTAATTGAAATGAATTGATCGAAAACAATATTCTAAATTATTAGACGGATTCAAGAAACCTTAATCATTTTCCACATCAATTTATTTTATCAGTTTAGTTTTATTCTGTTATTTTAAAAATCTTCAATTCGGTAATTTTCTCTTCTATGTGATTGCACGTTCCTTTTAGTAATTTATTTTCATTGTTTGAGTTTATTTGCTTTATCACATAAGTTAATCCTCATGGATTCGACCCTGCTAGATACTACAACACCTATATACTTGCAGGTAAAACTGCACTAAATTTTTAGTTCACTAGTTTGAGTCAAAGTTTAGGCTCAACAAGCTTTTGGCGCTGTTGTCAAAGATTACAATGTGTGATAAGATATTTTTTTCAAGAAAAGGAAAAAACAAATTTAATAGTAATCTTTTGCTAATTTTTTTATTTTTGCAGTACGATTTTTGTTATTTTGTCGGGAAAGAGATCGAGTAGCATTGCTTTCATATTCATATCATTTGGTAATCTTGTTCCATTCTTTTTATTTTCTTGCTTGTTTTGCATTTAGTTTTTAGAATAGAAGACTTTAGGTGGTGCATGCATTAACTAATTTTGAGACTTGTCCATATCTTTTAGTCTTCTTGAATGTACTTGAGCCTATATGATGAATGATCTCGTGGCAACGTGATCAAACTGGTAGATTGAGGAAATTTAAAATTGTTTTAAAAGAATTGGTTGATAGGTTATCTGGTGATTCAAAAAGTTCTCATTCTAATGCCATGGCTAACAATCAGATGAACTCGAAAATGAGGAGACACAAAATAATCCACCAATGAGAACTTTGCCTGAGTATTTGCAGCCAATAAGGACAAGTATTCCATCTTGCATGATTTTTCCTACGAATATGGGAAGTTTTGATTTAAAACCGGGAGTAATTCAATTACTTCCCATGTTTCATGGCTTAGACTTAGATAGTCCTTATTTGCATTTGAAAGAATTTGCAGAGGTTTGTACAACTTTACAAAACCAAACTATCACTGATTATGTTGTTAGATTAAAGTTGTTCCCATTATTTTTTAAAGAAAAATTTAAAAATTGGCTGAATTCCTTGAGACCAAGATCTATTGGCACATGGCAAAAAATGCAAAGAGAATTTTTGAAAAAGTTTTTTCCTACTCACAAGACCAACACTCTTCGTAGAAACATTATGAATTTTTCTCAAAAAGAAAATGAAACATTTTTTTCCGTGTTGGGAGCATTTTAAAGAATTATTGCTAACTTGTCCACATCATGGCTATGAGACTTGGCATACCATTAATTTTTTTTGTATGAAAGATTAACATCTCAAATGCATCGGTCTGTAAAAATAATGTATAATGGTGAATTTTTAAATAAATATCCTGATGATGCTAGGGACTATTTTGACCAATTGGTTGAAAATGCTCAATCTTGGGACAACATAGATCGTTCTGATCAGTCAAATAAGTCCAAGCCTAATACCATGTCTCAAGAGGATATGTATGTCCTTAAAGGAAATGATAATGTGAATGCGAGAATAACAAGTTTGACAAGAAAAGTCGAGACCATGGAACTTAGGAAGATAAATTCAGCTAAGGCCATTGAAAAAGAAGAAAAGAATTGTGGTAAATGTGAGATTAGTGGACACCTAACTCAGGATTGTCCAATAATTCTTGTGATACCTCGTTTTTATGTGTATTTTCACTGAAGGAGTTTTTTAATTTAATTAATATATTAGCTATTTTATTTTAAATTATTGTATTTTAAATTGATTTTATTTTATTTGATGTGGCGTTTAAGTTATTTTAGTCGTTTTATGGTTTTTAAAATCATTTTCGTCGGTTCGGTTTTTGGACTCCAGAGGTGAGAATTGTACCTCATTTATTTTCCCTCATCTTTTCCTTTTCTTTTCTCTTTTTCTTTTTCTCTTTTTCCTTTTTCTTTATTTTTCTTTCTTTTCTTCTTCTTCTTTTTCCTTCTCCCCTCCCGCACGCTACAACTCTCTCTTCTTTCTTCCCGTTGCCGATCTGTCTTCCACCCAGAACCATCGCCGCCGGCCGGCGTGGCCGACACCTCCCACCCAGAAAAACCCCCCTCCGGCCGGTGAATTCCCCCACCAAAAATCAGCCACATCCGAGCCGTTGTTAACCCCCTGGAGCCCCACCTTTCCACACGGTTTTGAGCCATTTCCGGCGCTGTCGCTCCACCTCCGGCCACCATCCTTTTACCACTTCATCCCCTACCTCTTCCCATCCTAGCCCACCCATTTCCGGCCCCGATCCATTGTCGGAGCAGCGCCCATTAGCTCAACTCCGATCTACCCCTTTTTGCACTTCCACCGCCATTTCCACTGCCACTTACGGCCAAAACTTACTTCCTTTAACTTCATAAACATCTCTAGACTATTCCCTATTAATGTTGAGTCTTGATTTTTCCCCGTTCCAAAGTGGGTAATTTATTACCCACAGCCACAGTGTGAAATACACTGTTACGTTGTTTTTTCTCCTCCGTTTGCAACATCGTGAGCTTTTGAAAATTACCTTATAGCGCTGTAAGTATTTTTCAAACTTCATTTTAGATTTAAATATATTTTTTTCTCTTACAATAATTTATTGGACTGGTTGGTTGATTCCGGACTGAATCTGAGGAGTTCAGGGGTCGGATGGATTGAGGACGAAGTTGCTTGGTTTGTTGTTTTGTGATTGGTTGGATGTTTTGCATCTTGAGGCGTGCATTACATGGTGCATTCTTGTGCATTTTATTTAATTTGAGAAAATCTAATTTTAATCGTGTAAATGGATTTTCGGGTGCGTGTGTATCACGACCCCAAGCTGGAATGAGGTATTATCTCGGTGGAGCTCTTCTGGTCACTCGGGAGTGGATAATACTGAGTGACATCCCCTGGGTTGTCGCTGGGCGACGATTGGATCGCACGATATGGTAACGCTGTCGTGTCGACTCTGTGGTCCCTAGAGTGGTAGGGACTAGAGGATGGCTTGGTCCAGGGACGCGCTGGGCGCGAGTATTGGGCATCGCTCGTTTAGGTGTCACACGTGTAGTCGTTACCTGCAGTGTGGCACAGGAGCCAGAGTGTGCGGATGATCCCTAGGGGAGATCATGGTGCATGCAATAATTGGATCGGTTTTATAGATTTCAGATACGGGCCATTTTCTAGGAAAAATGACGAGGTTACGTTGAGGCTTTGTGATCCATTTTCTGGAAAAATAGTGGTTTCTTGTTTTGGGCCATTATCTAGGATAATGACAAGGACTGGTTTTAAAGGTTACGTTTTTGGGCCAAATGAGATTTTGGCGTGCGTGGAAAAATGTGGTTTTTGTGGGACTTGTGCATTTGCATTCTTTCATGCATATTGTTGAGTTTAATATATTTTTATCTTGTGGCGTTTGGATCTTTACTTACCTGCAGCACCATTTTTGGTACCTTAGATTTTGATGCAGAGGTCGAGGAGGAGGAGGAGGCTCCACCGGAGTATTGAGTTGGAGTTTTTACCTTGTTGTTGGGTTTGAAACTATATTTGTGGTTTGTAATATTTTATTATGTACATTTTGAACGGCTTTGAATTAAACAAAGAAAAATTCTGGTACTTAGTTATATGACTCTGTTTATCCGCTGCGTGTTTTCTCTTGCACACTTGTTGCATGTACACACACTTGGCACTTGACGATAGGGTGGTGACCTGTGTTGTCATCATCCCGGCATTTCGATTTTCCCGTGTCCGTACGTGGGATTTGGGGGCGTCACAATTCTTGCTTTTAAAGAGGTGTTGAATGAACAAGTAAATGCTATGAGTTCTTATAGAAGATCATTTTTTTCCCCTTATTCAGAAACATATAATCATGGATGGAGAAATCACCCCAACTTTAGTTGGAGGAACAAGTCCAATTCAAATCAAAATCCTCAAGGGCCTTCTTCTTCTACTCATTATATGCCTCCACATAAGAAAACCCTTGAGGAGACATTAAAAACTTTTATACAAGGGCAAGCCAATATCAACCAACACTCAGATAATGCTGGCCATTAACGAGATTAGAACTTCTATTAGCGACTTGACCTCTGCATTGCATGCTCAAGAAAAGTGAAAGTTTCGTGCTCAACCTTAGCGAAATCCCAAAGCAAAACTTGAGGTAAGAAATTCAAATTCTTCTGATTCAAAATTTGAACATACCAAGTTCATCACCACTCTATGTAATGGAACAACAATTGATAAGATTATTTCAATAAAAGTTGATGAAACCAACAATTCTTCAAATTCCAAGAGTGATGATGAACTTGACAAGGTTGAGTTGGATATACTTGTAAAAGCCCCAATACCTGTCCCTTTTCCCCAAAGGTTGCAACTTTATCATAAATTGGCTCAAAATGCTGATATTCTTGAGATTTTTAAACAAGTGAAAATCAATTGTCCTTTGTTGGATGCGATTAAATAGATTTCATGTTACGCTAAATTTTTTAAAGATTTGTGTACAGTGAAGCGTACGATGAAAGTGCATAAGAAGGCTTTCCTCACAGAACAGGTAAGTACCATCCTTCAAAATAATTCTCCTCCAAAGTATAAATATCCAAGTTGCCCAACAATTTCTCTTGTTATTGGAAAGTTTAAAATTGAGAAAGCCCTACTTCACCTTGGTGGTAGTGTTAACCTCACTCGGTATATGAGCAATTGGGTGTTGGTGAACTTAAACCCACCAAGGTAACACCTCAACTTGCTAACCTCTCAATAAAAATACTGAGAGGGATAGTTGAGGATGTGTTAGTACAAGTAGGCAAATTTTATTTCTAGTGGATTTTATTGTTTTGGACACAGACCTATCTTCGATGTTTGCACTCAAATTCCTATAATTTTGGGTAGGCCATTCCTTACAGCCTCGAATGCTTTAATAAATTGTACGAGTATTGTGATGATAATTTCTTTTGGCAACATGAATTTGGAGTTGAATATTTTCAATATTTGTAAACAACCTGGTGATGATGATGATGTTCATGAAGTAAATTTGATCCAAACTTTTGTTCAATATAAATTTGATTTGTCAATTTTTTTTTACTCTCTTAAAACTTGTTTGGTTCAAGATGAAAATTTTAATGATGATTCTATGCTTGCATCTATGAATTTTTTGTTAGAATCTACTCCTATAATGGACACTTTTAAATGGATGATATGTTTTGAGGAATTGCTACCTCGTGATGTCGTGCCCCTCCTCTTAAGTGTGCAAACACCAAGACTCGACTTGAAACCTTTACCTGCTGATCTCAAATATGTTTTTTTAAACCAAGCAGAGACATTACCAGTGGTCATCTCATCAAAACTGGATAAAATTCGGGAGAGAAAATTAATTGGTGTTCTCATTGAACAAAAAAAGGCAATAAGGTGGACCATAACTGATACCAAAGGTATTAGTCATTTGATTTGTACTCACATGATATATCTAGAGGATAATACTAAGCCTTCTAGAGAGATGCAACGTAGATTAAATCCCAAAATGAAAGAGATTGTTCGAGTGGAGGTGTTAAAATTTCTGGATGTAGGGATCATTTACCCTATGTCTAACATCGAATGGGTTAGTCCTACACGGGTGGTACCTAAGAAATCTGGTATGACTGTAGTTAAGAATGCTGATAATAAATTAATCCCAACTAGAGTTACTACTGGTTGGCGTATGTGCATTAACTATAGAAAACTAAATTTTGTCACTAGGAAGGATCATTTTCCTCTACCATTCATGGATTAAATCATTGAACGTGTAGCAGACCATAAATTTAATTACTTCTTCATTGGTTATTCTGGATATAACCAAATTGAGATTGCTACTAATGATCAAGAAAATACCACTTTTACATGTCCATTTGGTACCTTTGTATATCGAAGGATGACATTCAGACTTTGTAATGTGCCTGCTACATTTCAAAGATATATGATGAGCATATTCAATGATATGGTAAAGCGTTTTGTTGATTCATGGATGATTTTTCTATTTTTGGTGATTCATTTGATGAATGTTTGACTCATTTGGAAAAAATGCTGATTAGATGCAAAGAAAAGAATTTGACTTTAAATTGGGAAAAATGTCATTTTATGGTCACTCAAGGGATTGTCCTTGGTCACATTGTCTCTTCTCAAGGTATTGAAGTGGACAAGGCCAAGATTGAATTAATTTCTAATTTTCCCATCCCAGAGAATATTAGGGATATCAAATCTTTTTCTAGGTCATGTAGGTTTTTACAGGAGGTTCATTAAAGACTTCAGTACAATTTCTAGATGTTGCCCAGATGACTAACACAAGAGGGGGGTGAATTGGGTTATATTTAAAAAATTAACAATTATAAATCAAATACACAATATAAAATATAAATAAAATACGAAAAATAACAAATATAAAGAGAAAGGATATGAGAGAAACAAACTCAGTATGTTAACGAGGTTCAGCCCCACTGCCAACGTCCTCGCCTCAAGCTATCCTTTGAAGAACTCCAAATTCACTATTCAACCTCCTTCAGGTGGAGATAGAAACCTATTACATCTTTGAACAACATCGCTGCAAAGAATCCATGTAGAACACCTCTACACTTGCAATCACCTTACACGCGATGATTCAACTTTTCCCTATGTAGAACACTTTCTACACGCACAAGGGTTATATACACCCTTTTACTGATACAAGGCTGATAGTTGATAGGTTATCAGAAAACACTCATCAATGAGTGAAATAAGAAGAATACAGCGCAAACTATATCTATTTCAAAATGGACAAGGTTTAAAGCTCAATGCTTAGAGAAGAGAGAATGAAAACTTTGAATGAATGTTTTCAAGTCAAAGAAACATCATTAACTTTTAAAAAATTCAAATAAAAGTTTATTCTTTTTCATTTGTCAAAGACAACATCATTCACTTTTCAAAAATTTCAAAACTAATCTTTTTACTTTTCGAATATGACAAAAGGAGTACACTTTAGTTTTCAAATTTTTTGAACAAAATCATCTACCTTTTGCATAAGTCAAAAAGAGTACCGATCACTTTTGAAAATATTCAAATAAAGTATGCATATGTGAAAGATAACAATCAATCATCTTTAATATTTTCAAAATTTTCAAACAAAATCATCTACCTTTAGCATAAGTCAAAAAGAGCATCAATCACTTTTGAAAATGTTCAAATAAAGAATGTACATGTGAAAGAGGACAATCAATCATCTTTAATATTTTTAAAATTCAAAACTTTAATCATGTCATGTACATGTGAAAAATGATAATCAATCATCTTTAATATTTTCAAA
This sequence comes from Carya illinoinensis, assembly GCF_018687715.1. Lineage (NCBI taxonomy): Eukaryota > Viridiplantae > Streptophyta > Magnoliopsida > Fagales > Juglandaceae > Carya > Carya illinoinensis. The sequence goes on along the minus strand of NC_056764.1, from coordinate 17,558,630 downwards.
ATTCAAACCTTTAATCATGTCATGCACATGTGAAAGATGACAATAAATTATCTTTCAAAATTTTCAATTTTAATTTTCAAAATATTCATGTACATATGGAAAATGTATTTTAATGCTTTATAATAAAATATTAATTTTGAGCCTTAATACTAATTTCAAATTTTTAAGAGATTTACAATATTACTCTATGACTTTAATGAGAACTTGTTCTCTTCTTACTCATGTTTGGTTCCTTGATGTGCTTGACTCCATTGTGTAGACAACTTGAGCTTAAGATTCCTGTATTCTTTGAACCCATTTGTTATCATCAAAATCTATGTGTAGATATATAATTACACGAAACTTGAAACTTTTGGTTCAACACTAGACCTTTGTGTAATTTATTGTCAAAGAAAAATTCTTTTGTGTAAATTGAGGATTGTGAGTTAGCTTTTATAAGGCTAAAAGGTGAAATTCCTCACATTTGGACTCAAAAAGACAAGAAGAAATTTTTTGTAGATAGAGGTAAAAAAAATTCTTTTAGGATAATCCATATTTGTTTAAATATTTCCCGGATCAGATAATCAGACAATGTGTGCCTAAAAGTGAATTTCAAAGTGTATTGTCTTTTTGTCACTCTGGGGCATGTGGTGGCCATTTTTCTGGTAAGAAAACAACTTTTAAAATTTTGTAATGTGGTTTTTATTGGCCTACCATTTTCAAGGACACCCATGAATTTTGTAAAACTTGTAAGTTTTGTCAAAGATTGGGAGGGATTACCCGCTGAAATATGATGCCATTAAATGCAATTTTGGTTGTTGAAATATTTGATTATTGGGGCATTGATTTCATGGGACCGTTTCCAGTTTCTTTTGGCAATCTCTACATTTTGGTAGCTGTTGATTATGTGTCCAAATGGATCAAGGTTGTTCCATGCAAGAAAAATGATCACAAAGTTGTACTAGAATTTTTGAAAGAAAATATTTTATCAAGGTTTGAAACACCTCGAGCCACTATCAGTGATGGGGGTAAACATTTTTGCAATAAGCCTTTCAAGGCCTTAATGTAAAAATATGGTATTACTCATAAGGTTACTATCCCTTATCACCTACAAACAAGTGGCCAAGTTGACGTATCCAATCAGGAGATCAAATTGTTTTTTGGAAAAGACAGTTAACCCGAGTCAGAAAGATTGGTCTTTATGACTAACCGACGCACTTTGGGCATACCGTACTACTTTTAAAACCCTGATTGGTATGTCGCCATATAGACTCATTTTTGGAAAGGCGTGTCACTTGCCTATGGAATTGGAACACAAAGCTTATTGGGTAATTAAGCAATTTAATTTTGATGTGGATAAAGCTTACTCTCTTCGTAAGTTTCAGGTTAATGAGTTAGAGGAAATCAGGAATGAAACTTATGAAAATTCTCGTGTTTCCAAGGAGAGAATGAAGATTTTTCATGATAAAAATACATTTCGAAAGTCTTTTGAGCCTTTCCAAAAAGTTTTATTGTATAATTCAAGACTCCATTTGTTTCCTTGCAAGTTTCGATCTTGATGGATAGGTCCCTTTGTTGTACAATTTTTTTTTTTATCATTTTGGAGCCATTTTTGGGTGATTTTACTCCAAAGGTTGAGTTCACTATTCTAGAGGATCCTGCTTATCAGAATTAATTTCTGATTTCTCATTATATGTACCGTATTTGTTTATTTTGTTTTTCTTTCTTTTACCTTTTATGTCTTCTAGCTTTGATAAAAATCTACTCCTTGTGTGCACTCGAGTATCTTAGGTGACTTCTTTCCACTCTGTTTAATTATTTTCATTTTAATATATGTTCTGCAATGTTTATCTTGTTTCAATTCATGCCTGTATAGCATACATCATCAAGCATTCATTTGCTAAACATTAAGGACAATGTTACATGTAGTTGGGGAGAGGGTTTTCTATTGAAATTGTGTTAGTTTATAAAATTAAAAAAACAAAAAACAAAAAAAAAATAAAAAGAATTGTTGAGTATTCAGCGAGTCATGATTCCATCCATTGTGACATTCCTCCTTATAATCTGGGTTTTTAAGACAGGTTCTTCAATGGGTCTAGATTTTAATATAATTTAGGTTCTTGAAACGAGTTTATCAATGGGTCTAGATTTTTCCATCCATTGACTTGATTTTGACTTTCTTGGGTGAGTATTCAAATTGATTGTGGATTTAAAGGTGTGATGACCCGCTTTTACGTGTATTTTCACTGAAGGGTTGTTTTTAATTTAATTAATATATTGGTGTATTTATTTTAAATTAATGTATTTTAATTGGTTTTTTATTTATTTGATGCGGTGTTTATTTTAATTAGTCGTTTTACGGTTTTTAATGTCATTTTCGGCAGATCTGTTTTGGTTTATGGAGTGAGGACTGGACCTCATTTCTTCCCTCCATCTTTTCTTTTCCCTTTTTCCTTTTTCTCTTTTTCTCTTTTCTTTCTTTTTTCTTTTTTCTTTTTCTTTTTCTTCTTCCTTTTCCCTCCCCTCTCCCGCGCGATATCCCCCCGTTCGTCTCTCTCTCTCTCTCCTCTCTCCCTCACGGTTGGAAGCTTCATCAGCCCAGACCCACCGCTGCCGGCTACCGTGCGGCACACCACCCCCACCAAAATCTTCCCCTCCCTCCGGTGAACTACCCCACCAATTTTCACTTCCAACGGAGCCGCCATTTAGCCGGAAAAAGCCCATCAAGCTACACGGATTTTGCTCCGATCTGCCGCCGTCGCTCCACCTCCGGCCACCACCTCTTCACCACTTCATCACCGACTCCTTACTGTCCTAATCCACCCATTTCCGGCCTCTAACAGCCACCGGAACAGTTCCCACGAGCTAGTTTCCGTTTTGGGCATTTCGGCCCTTCCTCCGCTGTTTCTGCCGCCACCCACGGCCAAACTCCACTTCCACTAGCTTCATAAACCTCCTTAGACCCTTCCCTATCAATCCCGAGCCTTGGTTTGTCCCCATTCAAAAGTGGGTATTTTACAACCCACGACCACAGTGAAATTTCACTGTTACGTTGCTTTCCTTCCGTCGTTTGCAATGCCCCGTATTTTCTAAAAATACTATATAGCGCTGTAAGTATTTTTCAAACCCTACTTTTAGATTTAAATATATTTTACTCATTCAATAAATTAATTGTTGGTAGTTGGCTGATTCCGGATTGAGTCAGAGGAGTTCGGGGGTCGAATGGATTGAGGACAGAGTGCTTTGTTTTGGTTGTTTGTGATTGCTTGATTATTTGAGCCATGAGGCATGAGTTGCATATTGTGTTTATGTGCATTTTGTTTTTAATCGAGAAAATCCCGTTTTATTGGCATAAATGGTTTTTGGGTGCGTGTGTCTCACGAGCCCAAGCCGGGATGGGTTATTATCTCGGTGGAGCTCCTCTGGTCACTCAGGAGTGGATAATACTGAGTGACATCCCCTGGGTTGTCGTAGGGCGACGACCGGATCGCACGATACGGTAACGCTGTCGTGTCGACTCCGTGGTCCCTAGAGTGGCGGGGACTAGAGGATGGCCTGGCCAGGTACGCGCGGGGTGCGAGTCTGGGCATCACTCGTTTAGGTGTCACATGTGTAGTCGTTACCTGCGGTGTGGCACAGAGCCAAGGTGTGCGGGTGATCCCTAGGGGAGATCATGGTGCATGCATAACCGGATTGTTTTTATAGTTTTCGGATGTGGACCATTTTCTGGGAAAATGGCGAGGTTTGGTTTTCGAGACTTCTGATCTATTTTCTGGGAAAATGGTGGTTTGAGCCATTATCTGGGATAATGGCGAGGATGTACTGAGGTTTCTGATCCATTTTCTGGGAAAATGGTGGTTTGGGCCATTATCTGGGATAATAGCGAGGCTTGGTTTTAAGGATATGTTTTTGTGGGCCAAATGGGTTTTTGGCGTGCGTGGAAAAATTATGGTTTTATGGCGCATGTGCTTTGGTTTTTCTTTCATGCATATTGTTTGAGTTTTATATGTTTTTATCTAGTGGTGTTCGGAGTTTACTTACCTGTGGCACTATTTTTGGTACCGTAGATTTTGGTGCAGAGATCGAGGATGAGGAGGAGGAGGTTGAGCCCGACGATGTGGCTCCGCCGGGATGCTGATGTTATGTTTCGTATTTGGTTTAAAACAATATTTGTGTCTTGTAATATTTATTTATGTATGTTTTGAACAGTTTTGTATTAAACAAGAAAAATTCTGATACTTAGTTATTGACTTGCTTTTCGCTGCGTATTTCTCATGCACATTCGTCGCTTATACACACACTTGGCACACGTCGATAGGGTGATGACCCGTGATGTCATCATCCGGACGTCTCGATTTCCTCGTGTTCGTGCGTGGGGATTTGGGGGCATCAAAAAAGGATTCCATTCCTGCGGGTTCATGTCATTTGATATTAGAGCCAGGTTTACAATCAATTATGATTCAATATTTTAATTTTCGCATTAGTTATCCAAAAAAAAAAAAAACAGAAAGAAAGCGAGCGGCCAAAATTCTTATGGTTTTGTGTGGCTACCAAAAATCTATTGTTCTTTCTAGGGCTGACCGAATTACCCCTAATCCTAGTTTTTTGTTTAGCTGAAATTGATCATTAGGATTTCCAAAATCCTAGTGCTTCTTGCATCTTAAATTGACAGCTGCTTGAAGTGTCATTTCATTGTTTCCTTCTCCTTCTTTGTTAATTATTGTGTGTTTGAATTCAATTGTTTGATTTACACAATTGAATATTTCTGTTTGTGATTGAATTAGTGAAAAAGGAAAAGAAAAGAAAAGAAAAAAAATCGAAAAAAAGTTGTTGATTGAACCTTATCATCAAGGGGTTGAAGATATCATTATAGTTGGTATCTTGTTTTGTAATTACTCTTTTCCTCATATAATTTCCTTGATTCTAGTGTCATTTAATTCCTTCCGTGTTTCTCGTATAATTACTACTTGGAATAAAATAAGGTTGTATTGTATTGATTTAGTTTAACTAGTTCTTAAAGAACTTGAGTGAAAAAACTCTTCAAGTAAAAGGCAAGAGAGTGTGAGACTATTATCGGAAAAAATCCAATTAAGAGTTAAACATGAATGGAGTGTCATTATTTGAGTGTAAATACGTAAGAGAGCGTGTGAGTTTTTTTTTCCACTAATATTCTTTTTTGTGTAGTGCATACGATGTCTCACCAAAGGGGTTGTCAGATAACTCATTCTTTATGTTGTAGACCACGCAACAACAGTTTAAACAGTTGAACGTGGTGTTGGGGGAAGTGAGGGATAGGATGGATCAATAAGATGAAGTAATTAGAAATTTGTATGGCAAAAGAGATTGGAGGAGACGTGAGCCTAAAAGGGAACATGAGTATGAAGATGAAGGAGATGGTGAGGATGAGGAAGACTTAATATCTAAAGTTGGGATGGGTAGGCATTGAGGAGTTAGGCGTGAAAGAGGACTTAGGGGAAACCCAAGGGGTCGGGATGGAGCGAATAGGAACCTTGGGAGCATCAAAATTAAAATACCATCTTTCCAAGGTAGAACTGACCTTGAAGCTTATTTAGAGTGGGAAAAGAAGATAGACTTGATCTTTGATTGTCATAATTATTCAGAGAAGAAAAAAGTGAAGTTGGTGATAATTGAGTTCACCGACCATGATATTATTTGGTGGGATCAATTAGTGACCAATAGGCGGAGGAATTATGAAGGAGCCTATAGAGACATATGTAGAGTTGAAAGCTCTTATAAAACTGAGATTTGTACCTAGCCACTACTATAGGGACCTCTATCAGAAATTACAAAATCTTACATAGGGTTTTAGGAGTGTGGAGGATTACCATAAGGAGATGGAGGTAGCTATGATACGTAAGGCTGAGCACCGACTTTTCAGAGTCGGATTTGATCTCCTCTGATCACCTCCGGAGGTAGCTTTGATCTCGTATAATTACTACTTGGAACTCCTAAACGGATCCAGGACACGGTTTCCTGTGCTAAATGCTGACTCAGATGCGGTGGTGGTGATAGGAATGACCAAGATATCTCTTGCCATTAGAGCAAGAACCGGATACTTGGTGGAGTTGACTTTCCACCAAATTAAAATTTCAAAACTCCCAGTAGGAATCTCAATGTTCTCCAACAAATACCGCTCTAAGTCCGACTTACAATCCATCAAGGATGCTGTATGCTCTTTATGGAACTCTATCAAAAAATTCAAGGGATCATAATCTGTAACAGTACTACTACTCCCCATTGATGCATTAGCTTCACCGCTCTAAGTTTTGTTAGTACCAGTTATGCACCCACCACCAAACTCTACATATGCCTCATACAAATATTCCATATCCCTCTTGAGGAGTGCAACAAATTCCTCACCTTTCTTGTGATACCCCATTTTTAAGTGTATTTTCACTGAAGGAGTATTTTAATTTAATTAATATATTAGTTCTTTAATTTTAAATTAGTGTATTTTAATTGGTTTTATTTTAGTTTGATGTGGTGTTTAATTTATTTTAGTCGTTTTATAGTTTTTAAAATTGTTTTCGTTAGATCAATTTTTGGACTCCGGAGGTGAGGATTGGACCTCATTTCTTTTCGTCATCTTTTCTTTTTCTTTTTCTCTTTTTCTTTTTCTTTTCCTTTCCTTTTTTTTTCTTTCTTCTTTTTCTTTCTTCTTTCTTCTTTCTCTCCTGCGCGCACGACCTCTCTCTCTCTCCTCTGTCGCTGTCCAGCTCCTCAGCCCAAAACTGCCGCTCCCTGGCAACGTGGCTGGCATCACCCACCCAGAAACTTCCCCCTCCGGCCGGTGAACCACCCCACCAAATCTCACCTCCATCCGAGCCGCCATTTGCCGCCAAGAGCCCATCTAAGCTGCATGGTTTTTGTGCATTTCCGCCGCCGTCTCTCCACCTCCGGCCAACATCTCTTTACCACTTCATCACCTACCTCTTGGCGTCCTAACCCACCCATTTCCAGCCCCGATCCATTGCCGGAGCAACTCCCATGAGCTCAACTCTGATTTACCCTTTTTCTGCTTCCATCGCCACCCACGACGAAAACTCACTTCCATTAGCTTCATAAACATCTCTAGGCCATTCCCTATCAATTTCAAGTCTTGGTTTGTCCTCGTTTGAAAGTGGGTATTTTACAACCCACGACCACAGTGTATTTTACACTGTTACGCTGCTTTTTCTCTGCCGTTTGCAACGTCGTGATCCTTCAAAAAATATCTTATAGCGATATAAGTATTTTTTCCAAACTCAATTTTAGATTTAAATATACTATTGCTCTTACAATTAATTATTTGACTGGTTGGTTAATTCCGAACTGAGTCCGAGGAGTCGGGGGTCGGTTGGATTGAGGATGGAGTTGTTTAGTTTTGATGATATTGTGATTGGTTGGTTAAATTTTTCCTTGAGGTGTGCATTGCATGGTGCATTCATGTGCATGTTTTAAATTGACAAAAACTGGTTTTATTTGTGTAAATGGATTTTCGGGTGCGTGTGTATCACGACCCCAAGTTGGGATGGGGTATTATCTCGATGGAGCTCCTCTGGTCACTCGGGAGTGGATAATACTGAGTGACATACCCTGGGTTGTCCCTGGGCGACGACCGGATCGCACGATACAGTAACGCTGTCGTGTCGACTCCGTTGTTCCTAGGCTGGCGAGGACTAGAGGATTGCCTAGTCTAGGTACGCGCTGGGCGTGAGAACTGGGCATCGCTCGTTTAGGTGTCGCACGCGTAGTCATTACCTATGGTGTGGCACATGAGCCAGAGTGTGCGGATGATCCCTAGGGGAGATCATGGTGCATGCAATAATTGGATCAGGTTTTTGGATATTGAATACGGGCCATTTTCGGGGAAAAATGGCGAGGTTATGTTTGAAGCTTTGTGATCCATTTTCCAGGAAAATGGTGGTTTTCTTGATTTTGGGCCATTATCTGGGATAATGGCTAGGACTAGTTTTAAAGGATACGTTTTGGGCCAAAATGGGTTTTTTTGGCGTGTGTGGGAATAAAAAATGTGGTTTTATAAATTATGTGCATTTGGCATTCTTTCATGCATATTTGTTGAGTTTAATATGTTTTTATCTTGTGGCGTTTGGATCTTTACTTACATGCGGCACCATTTTGGTCTCATAGATTTTGATGCAGAGGTCGAGGAGGAGGAGTTGGCTCCACCGGAGTATTGATTTGGAGTGTCATGCCTTGTAGTTTGGTGTTGAAACAATATTTGTGGCTTGTAATATTTTATTATGTATGTTTTAATCGGGTTTGTATTAAACAAAGAAAAATTCTAGTACTTAGTTATAAGACTTTTGTTTTCGGTTGCGTGTGTTTTTTATTTTGTTGCATGTTCACACACTTGGCACTTGGCGATAGGGTGGTGACCCGTGTTGTCATCATCCTGACGTCTCGATTTCCCCGTGTTTGTACGTGGGATTTGGGGGCGTCATAGGTCGTATCAGAGCGGTTTGACTCTGGGTAAAACCACATGTCCCGTAGGTGTAGTACTTGAAAGTTTTTAAAGTTGTGATTTTAAATTTATTTTAATTAAAGTTTTCCATTTGATTTGTTTTATTTGATTTGAATTTATTTGAGTTAATTTGTTTGTATTTATTTATTTATTTATGTTATTGCATGCTAGTATATTTTATTTTCTTGTTATGTGGTTTCGGTTTCGGTTTTGGTTTTATGTTGTTGGTTTTATTCATTTCTTAAAGGGGTCAAAGGTTGTGTTGTGGCAGGAAGATGGTTAGGCCAAGAAAGTCTACTCAAGAGCCTCAGGACGATACGCCGAGAGATGATGCGATAGCCTAAGCGCTAAGGCAAATGACTGAGTTCATGTAGCAAAATTTTAGGCCACAACAAGGAGGGCCTTGGGCACAACAAGGAGAGCCTTGACCACAACAAGGATGGCCTAGTGGAGTGGTGCAAGCTGGATGCACCTATGAGCCCTTTCTAGCGCATAGAACTCCATCCTTCACGGGAGAAGAGGATCCACTTCGGGCTGGAAAAGTGGGTTAGAGATTTAGAAAGAACGTTTTAAGTATGTGGTTGCACTAAGGCACAACAAGTACTTTATGCCAGTTATCTGTTGCAAGGCACTGTTTCTGAATGGTGGGATACAAAAAGAATAATGTTGGAATCAGAATTGGAGTCTTTTGTCGCTATGTCCTGGCAGCGCTTTAAGAAAGAATTTAATGATCGATTCTTTCCCGCTTCTGTGAGGCGGCAAAAAACAAGAGAGTTCGCAAGCTTGGTCCAAAAGAGTATGACCGTGGAACAGTACGCCCAAAGATTTATAGAGTTTGGGCGATTTGCTCCACACCTCATCGCCACGGAGGAGATGCAGGCCGAGCATTTCCAGGAGGGTCTGCGTCCTGATATACGCAGAATGGTAGTCTGCCACCGGATTTCCACTTTTCAGGATTTAGTGGACTTAGCCACTCTTGCAGAGCGAGAGATTAATTTGAGTATAGGCTCCCCTCCAGGACAAAAGAGGCAGAGTTTTACAAGCGAAGGAAGTAGCTCTGGTTCTCCTCAAAAATTTGTTCAGCGGACCAGGACTCGACCACAAGCGGCCTTAGATGTACGTATGGGAGGACGGGTGCCAGTTTGTAGAAGTTCTAATAGAGCCCATGTGGGTGAGTGCCCTTCGGGTGGGGCTCGATGCTATAATTGTGGCCAGCAGGGGCACTTTGCTCGTGAGTGTCCTAGGCCAGTTCAAGGAAGTCGTAGAGGTAGACGTGGTGGAAGAATAAATCAGAGGCAAACAGTGCAAACTCTGGTTTATGCTATTACACCCGGAGATGTTGATGATGAGGCACCAGTGACCCATGATGCTGGAGTGATTACAGGTATGGATCTAATTTAATTTTGGATTTAATTTCTGGTGTGTTTTGGTTTCTTCTTTGAATTTGGATTTCATTGGTTAATGTGATTGGTTTAGGGAGAGTCCGTTTATATGAATTTTATGCTTGCACTTTGTTTGATTCGGCTGCATCTCAGTAGTTTGTATCTTCCACTTTCGCTCGGATATGTAATCTGGTTACGAGACCTTTGCCAAAGTCATTGGTAGTGGCTCTACGAAATGGTGAAGTGGTGTGGTGTTCCAAAGTTGCATTGGGTTGCCTTTTGAATTTTGGTGGAAGGTTTCTGGATGCAGATTTGGTTGTGTTTAAGCTGCTGGGATTTGATATTATCCTTGGGATGGATTGGCTATAACGATATTCTACGAGTATTAATTGTAGAAGTCGAGTAATTCGCTTTCAGCTCCCAGATGATGATTATTTGGAATTTGCAGCGAGTAAACTAAAAGAAAAGCCGGTAGTTATATCGGCAATTCAAGCGAGAAGAGAGATTGCTTGTGGAGCGGATGCTTTCTTAGTCTAAATGGTGTCTATGCCGTCTGAGAAGAAGTCATTGGTAGATATCCCAGTTGTGGAAGAATTTCCTGATGTGTTTGTAGATGACTTGCCTGGGCTACCCCCCTGTTCGTGAATTGGAGTTTGTTATTGACTTGGAACCTGGAGCGGCTCCTGTGCATGAAGCCTCTTACCGTATGGCACCAGCTGAATTAAAAGAGTTGAAGGTTCAGTTGCAAGAGTTGGTAGATAAGGGGTTTATTCAGCCGAGTACTTCACCCTGGGGTGCGCTAGTGCTGTTTGTTAAAAAGAAAGATGGTACTCTCAGAATGTGCATTGATTATCGGAAACTAAATAAGGTGACCATCAAGAATAAATATCCTCTTCCACGGATCGACGATTTGTTTGATCAGCTTCTAGGAGCAGCTGTGTTCTCAAAGATTGATTTGAGCTTAGGATACTACCAGTTGAGGATAAGAGACAAGGATGTACCCAAAACTGCTTTTAGATCGAGATGTGGGCATTATGAATTTAAGGTGATGCCTTTTGGGTTAGCCAATGCCCCTGCCGCTTTTATGGATTTAATGAATCGAGTATTTAGACCTTATTTGGATTCCTTTGTGGTAGTTTTCATTGATAATATTTTAATTTATTCCTGAGATTTTGAAGAGCATGTTTATTATCTTCGTCTAGTTTTTGGAAAATTAAGAGAACACCAGTTGTATGCCAAGCTCAGCAAATGTGAATTTTGGTTGGAGGAAGTCAGATTTCTTGGGCATGTGATTTCCCGAGATGGGGTGGCTGTTGATCCTAGTAAGGTGGAAGCCATTTTGTCATGGCAGCGTTCGACGATTGTGCGTGAGATTCGGAGTTTCTTGGGACTTGCCGGATATTACCAAAGATTTGTGGAGGGATTTTCTCGCTTATCCGGATCTCTCGCTACTTTGACTAGAAAGAATGTAGAATTTATTTGGTCAGACAAGTGTGAGAGAAGTTTCCAAGAATTGAAGAACAGATTGACAACTGCACCAATGTTGGCACTTCCAAAATGCACAAGCCATTTGTAGTTTTCAGCGATGCGTCTAAATTTGGATTGGGATGTGTCCTTATGTAGGAGGGACGGGCTGTTGCTTATGCATCTCGTTAGCTAAAGGATCATGAGAAGAATTATCCGATGCACGATTTAGAACTGGTTGCGATTGTGTTTGCTCTTAAGATCTGGCGTCACTTTTTGTATGGAGAATTTTGTGAACTATACACCGATCATAAGAGTTTGAAGCACTTGTTTTCTTAGAAGAATTTGAACATGAGGCAGAGGCGATGGCTAGAGTTAATCAGTGATTACCAGTGCAAGATCGAGTATCATCCGGGGAAGTCAAATATTGTTGCTGATGCTTTGAGTCGAAAGTCGCACTTGGAAGATGAAGCCGAATCATCATAATTGGATTCTTTATTTTGCGGGATGAGAAGACTTCTTATTGAAAGTTCACAGCAAGAGGAAGTGTTATCTTCAATTCTTGATATTCGAGTAGCTGATTTTGAGGAATTTAAGACTCTTCAAATGAAGGACCATAAGGATTTGGATATCAGAAAAAGAGTCAGAAAATCTAGAGGGCCATTGTATTATAGTATGGATAAGGATGAAATTCTTCGGTTATGAGATCGTAGAGTAGTCTCAAAGATTCAGAATTCAAGGAGCGAATTATGGCAGAAGCTCATGCGGCCGCTTATTTAGTTCATCCTGGCAGTACGAAGATGTATCGAGACTTGAAGAAAAATTATTGGTGGAAAGGAATGAAGAAGGATATTGCCTTGTATATCAAAAGATGCCACACATGCCGTCAAGTCAAGGCCAAACATCAAAGACCCGCTGGTATGCTCCAACCCCTCCCTATTCCTGAGTGGAAGTGGGACGACATCACGATGGATTTTGTGGTGGGCTTACCGAGGACTCCTAGTGGGAAGAACTCGGTTTGGGTGATTGTTGATCGGTTAACTAAGAGTGCTCATTTCTTGCCTGTTAATAACACTGATTCCTTGGGTAAGTTGACTCGCTTGTACGTGAAAGAGATAGTGTGGTTGCACGGCATACCGAAGAGTATTGTATCAGATCGGGACCCAAGGTTCACATCTTAGTTTTGGAAAAATTTACAGGCAGCATTGGGTACTAAGTTGAAGTTTAGTACTGCATATCACCCTCACACGGACGGCCAATCAGAGTGCACTATTCAGACCCTTGAAGATATGTTGCGAGCATGTGTTATGGAATTTCAAGGGAGTTTAGAAAATCACTTGCCGCTCATAGAATTTGCTTATAATAATAGTTTCCATGCGTCCATCCAGATGGCTCCTTATGAAGCTCTTTATGGGAAGAAGTGCAGATCGCCTTTGTGTTGGGATGAAGTCGGGGAGAATAAAATAGTTGGGCTCGAAATAATTCAAGAGATGGAAAGTCAAGTTCGGATTATAAGGGATAAAATGGTGGCAGCTTAGAGTCATCAGAAAAGCTACGCAGATACAAGGAGGAGAGAGTTATCTTTTGAAAAAGGTGATTGGGTAGAGAGTTATCTTTTGAAGAAGGTGATTGGGTTTATCTCAAAGTCTCTCCCATGAAAAGAGTTAAGCGTTTTGGTAAAAGGAGGAAACTGGATCCAAGATATGTCGGCCCTTTTCAAATTTTGGAGAAGGTAGGGTCCGTCGCTTATAGAATTGCTTTACCAGAATTTTTTGGAGAAATTCACGATGTCTTCCATGTATCATCCTTGAAGAAGAGTTTTGGACAACAAGAGCCACGCTTTGTCAACCTAGAGTGTATTCAGTTGCAACCGGACCTTACTTATGGGGTTGTTCCTTCACAGATTATGGATTGGAAAGAGCAACAATTGAGATCCAAGACGATACGTCTGGTAAAGGTGGCATGGGGAGATTCGTTAGCTCAAGATTTCTCTTGGGAGAGAGTAGCAGACATGAGGGAGCAGTACCCCCATTTGTTTGAGTAAATGACGGTACGTTTCTTAATCTTGATCTCAGTGGAATCATGTGGCTTGCTTCAAGTTAGTGTTTGATCTTGCGAATTTCGTGGACGAAATTTGTTTTTAAGGGGGGAAGATGTGATACCCCGTTTTTACGTGTATTTTCACTGAAAGAGTATTTTAATTTAATTAATATATTAGTTCTTTTATTTTAAATTAGTGTATTTTAATTGGTTTTATTTTAGTTTGATGTGGTGTTTAATTTATTTTAGTCGTTTTATAGTTTTTAAAATTGTTTTCGTTGGATCAGTTTTTGGACTCCAGAGGTGAGGATTGTACCTCATTTCTTTTTCTCATCTTTTCCTTTTCTTTTCTCTTTTTCTTTTTTTCTTTTTATTTTCTTTTTCCTTTCCTTCTTTTCTTTCTTCTTTTTCTTTCTTCTTTCTTCTTTCTCTCCCGCGCGCACGACCTCTCTCTCTCTCTCTCTCTCTCTCTCTCTCTCTCTCTCTCTCTCTCTCTCTCCTCTGTCAACGTCCAGCTCCTCAGCCCAGAACCGCCGCTCGCTGGTGACGTGGCGGCACCACCCACCGAGAAACTTCCCCCTCCGGCTGGTGAACCACCCCACCAAATCTCACCTTCATCCGAGCCGCCGTTTGCCGCCAAGAGCCCATCTAAGCCGCACGGTTTTTGTGCATTTCCACCGCCATCGCTTCACCTCCGGCCACCATCTCTTCACCACTTCATCACCTACCCCTTGCTGTCCTAACCCACCCATTTCTGGCCCCAATCCGTTGCCGTAGCAGCTCCCACGGGCTCAACTCCGATTTGCCCTTTTTCCACTTCCATCGCCATTTCCACTGCCACCCACGGCCAAAACTCACTTCCATTAGCTTCATAAACATCTCTAGGCCATTCCCTATCTATTTCAAGTCTTGGTTTGTCCTCGTTCGAAAGTGGGTATTTTACAACCCATGGCCACAGTGTATTTTACACTATTACGTTACTTTTTCTCCGCCGTTTGCAACGTCATGATCCTTCGAAAAATATCTTATAGCGCTATAAGTATTTTTTCCAAACTCTATTTTAGATTTAAATATATTATTGATCTTACAATTAATTATTTGACTGGTTGGATAATTCTGGACTGAGTCCGAGGAGTTGGGGGTCGGTTGGATTGAGGACGGAGTTGTTTGGTTTTGATGATATTGTGATTGGTTGGTTAAATTGTGCCTTGAGATGTGCATTTCATGGTGCATTCATGTGCATGTTTTAAATTGAGAAAAACTAGTTTTATTTGTGTAAATAGATTTTCGGGTGCATGTGTATCACGACCCCAAGCCGGGATGAGGTATTATCTCGATGGAGCTCCCTGGTCACTCGGGAGAGGATAATACTAAGTGACATCCCCTGGGTTGTCTCTGGGCGACGACCGAATCGCACGATACGGTAATGCTGTCGTGTCGACTCAGTGGTTCCTAGGCTGATAGGGACTAGAGGATGGCCTAGTCTAGGTACGCGCTGGGCACGAGAACTGGGCATCGCTCGTTTAGGTGTCGCACGCGTAGTCGTTACCTGCGGTGTGGCACAGAAGCCAGAGTGTGCGGATGATCCCTAGGGGAGATCATGGTGAATGCAATAATTGGATCGGGTTTTTGGATATTGGATACGGGCCATTTTCAGGGAAAAATGGCGAGGTTATGTTTGAGGCTTTGTGATCCATTTTCTGGGAAAATGGTGGTTTTCTTGATTTTGGGCCATTAACTGGGATAATGGCAAGGACTGGTTTTAAAGGATATGTTTTGGGCCAAAATGGGTTTTTTTGGCTTTCGTGGGAATAAAAAATGTGGTTTTATAAATTATATGCATTTGGCATTCTTTCATGCATATTGTTGAGTTTAATATGCTTTTATCTTGTGGCGTTTGGATCTTTACTTACCTATGTCACCATTTTGGTACTATAGATTTTGATGCAGAGGTTGAGGAGGAGGAGGCTGAGCCCGAGGAGGCGGCTCCGCCGGAGTATTGATTTGGAGTGTCATGCCTTGTAGTTTGGTGTTGAAAGAATATTTGTGGCTTGTAATATTTTATTATGTACATTTTAATCGAGTTTGTATTAAACGAAGAAAAATTCTGGTACTTAGTTTTAAGACTTTTGTTATCCCCTGCGTGTTTTTTTTATTTGCACACTTATTGCATGTTCACACACTTGGTACTTGGCGATAGGGTGGTGACCCGTGTTGTCAGCATCCCGACGTATCGATTTCCACGTGTCTGTACGTGGGATTTAGGGGTGTCACATTTCTCCTCACCCAATGTTTTCTTGAACCAATATGCTTGAGTGACCATTTTGAACCACGGATCTAGAATAGCAGCAATAAACAACAACTGATTTATTTTTGCAAGATCACCCCAATATTTATTAAACAACAACCGATTTATAATTGTCTAGGAAGAACTAATCTTTTTTTAAAGGCCTATGTACCCTTGGAGAGGCCCCACTATTGTGACCTGACACTAATAAACATGACCACTAGTAGATTGGGAAATAGCAGCATATTCATACTTGACCAAGTCTTGTATATTTGGTGACATTTCCAATCACCAATTCATTATTAAAGTGACTATTTTTTTAACTGGGTTTAGACTTTTAACCTAATTTATGGTTATTAATATAGCATCATAAGAGGCAAATCAACAAGCAGTCATGGCGCACTGGCTTCCCTTTTGTTTTTTTTAATAGAAATAGGAATTATGAAAGAACTCATGATCTAAAAGGCCAGGAGCTAGAAGATCATCATCTAGGGGTTGAGCCGATTGAAGAGGTTTGAGAAGATAAAAAGAAAAAATTAAGATCATTGCTTTGACACAACCCTTCAATCCTTTTAGCTGAAAGGTGGATCGAAGTCCCATTTTACAAATTACAACTACTGAATGAATATAATATGAGATGAAAAGTGAAGTTTTTGGTTCCACATGATGAAAAAATGATTAGAGAAGTTTGAAACCAACCACAGACTAAATGCAAAGGGACCCGTATCTCACCTAATATCACAACCATCACACAACAATCCTAAAATCCACAAATATCTAGCAATTCCAGCACACAAACAAGCCTAATATCCACAACTATCAAGAAAATGAACAAAAATAATGCAAAAATAGTTAAGATATAAAAATTATAGAGAGAGAAAGAGAGAGAGAGAGAGGCACCTCGGTTTTGCAAAGAAGGGGCTTTGAGAGGGGCGACGGCACGACAATGGGTTACGGTTTGCCCTTTGTTGCGCACGGTTCATGGGTTTAGATGTGAGGGTTCTGAAGAGTGAAAGTGATTCAGCGAAGGGGGAGGGGAGGGGGGAAATAAAAACCTAATACGATGCACTGAAACAGAAAATAACCCCAAACGACGCCGTTTCATGCAACCCAGTTTCTAATAACGGCGCCGTTTACTAATTTCTACTTCTACATTCTACTTCTAAACAATAAAAATAAATTAATAAGTAAGTAAAAATATATTTAAGTTAGTAAAAATAAAATTAAGTAACAATTTAATGTGTATTATTTAATTAAATCACTAGTTAATTGTTACTTTATTAATTATTACTAACTTAGAGAGTTAGTTATATATTAGAAATTTGACAATTTTTTTAATTTTTTTTTATATCCAAGGGAATATATCTAATACTTATGTAATTATATTGTGATATTAATTTAATATATATATAACTAATAGTATACTATTATATATATTATATATTAGTAATACACTAATACTAATACTATTAGTCTATTAATATATAGTAAATTAGTAATATTTATTAAATTATTTACTATAGTCTAATAACTAGATAGTCTAGATGTAACAACTAGTAACTAATAATATGTAATAACACTAGTTACACTAGTACTAATAGATAATAACTTAAAGATATTAATTTAATATATATATAACTAATAGTATACTATTATATATATTATATATTAGTAATACACTAATACTAATACTATTGGTCTATTAATATATAGTATATTAGTAATATTTATTAACTTATTTACTATAGTATAATAACTAGATAGTCTAAATGTAATAACTAGTAACTAATAATATGTAATAACACTAGTTACACTAGTACTAATAGATAATAACTTAAAGATATTAATTTAATATATATAACTAATAGTATACTATTATATATATTAGTAATTTACTATATACTAATAGTCTAATACTATTAGTCTATTAGTATATAGTAAATTAGTAATATTTATTAACTTATTTACTATAAGTTTATAACTAATAACTAGTGCTAATTGCTAGTATATTATTGAATTTAACTAATGATGTTACTATATAAGATATAGTTATATAAAATCTATATAATCAATTTTAATTTTTATACATTAGTATTACATGCTATTATAAATTTATTATTTATATATTAGTGTTATATGATATATTATATATTAGTATTACAATGTTACATGTTATTAAGCATATTAGTATTTATACATTAATATTACATGTTATTATATTTATATTTATATGATTACTATATAGAAAAACACATATATCTTTTATAAAATAGGTACATTAGCGGAGCGGAGTCAGATGCGGAGTCGAAATAGGGAGTCGGAGTCAGAGGATCGGAGTTGGAGTCGGATCTACCTGGCCTCCGACTCTGACTCCAACTCCGACTTCCCACCAGAAAGAAACTCCGACTCCGACTTGTCGGAGCAGAGTCAGCGCAGAGCTGGAGCGGAGCCGGGGTCGGAGTCGGATTTTTGAATTTCTATTCAGCCCTAATGATACGAGCTAATGTATAGGAGGATCGGGAAGACCACTTTGCCTAGATTTTTGTGTGGTTTGAATAGTGTGATAGCCAATGTGATTGAGTTGTAGCATTATGTGGAAACATAGATATGGTGCACATGGCTATGAAGGTGGAGAGGCAATTAAAGAGAAAGGGGACAACAAGTTACACTTCAGTTTCTAGCACTCCTTGGAAACCAAAGTGAAAGAAAAATGATCAAGTTGTAATAAAGGGAAAGGCCGAACCATCTAAAGAAAAAGATGAGAAACCTAGCAACAAACCCAAGGTAGAATCCCAACCTTCTAGAAATAGAGATATTAAATACTTTAAGTGTGGTTCAGGACACATCGCTTCTCAATATCTAAATAAGCTAGTGATGATTATGTGTGAAAATGGGGAAGTGATGACTGAGACTGAGGATGATAGTGATGAGATGCCCAAGTTGGTTGATGCTAGTGATGATGATGGAGTGGAATAACCCATGACAGGTAAGTCTCATGTTACCAGGTGTGCTCTCAATATACAAATTAAGATGGATGATGCAGAGCAATAGAGAGAGAACATTTTCCATACTAGATGCCACATCAACAGCAAGGTATGTAGTATGATCATTGATGGAGAAAATTGTATTAATGTTGCTAGTACTACTTTAGTTGAGAAATTAAATTTACCTACCTTACAACACTCTCGACCATATAAGTTGTAGTGGTTGAATGATTGTGGGGAGGTTAGGGTTGATAGACAAGTGTTAGTTACTTTTTCAATCAGAAAGTATCAGGATGAGATGCTTTGTGATGTTGTGTCTATACATGCTGGTCATATCTTTTTGGGGAGACCATGATAGTATAACAAGAGGGTGACACATGATGGATTCAAAAACATGTACAACTTTGTAAAAGAGGGCAAAACAATCAAGATTATTCCTTTAACTCCAAACTAAGTTTATGAGGACCAACAGAAACTGAAAAGTGAGGTTGCTCAAAAAAGAAAGTGAAAATGAGAGTGATAAAAAAAGAAAGAGTGGAAATGAGAGTGATAAAAAAAGAAAGAGTGAAAGTGAAAGTGATAAAAAAATAAAAAAAAAATAAAAAAAAATAAAAGAAAAAGAAGAAGAAAAGAAACAGTGAAAAAAAGATTGAACACAAAAGAAAGAGTGAGAGTGAAAATGAGCAAAAAAGAAAGAGTGAAAAAGAAAATAGAGAGGTGGCTAAAAGTAAAGAAAAAAGAGTGTATCCATGAGAGAGAAAAGAAAGAGAGCCCGCAAAGAGAAAATCAAATACAAAAGTGAGTTTCTATGCAAAAGGGAGAGATTAAGAGGGCTTTCTTAGCATATCGCCCTATGATTTTTCTTGTTTATAAAGAGTCTTATCTTAATCTAGATGAAACTAACTAGTCTTTTCTTAGTTTGATTGTTTCTTTATTGCATGAATTTGAGAATGTATTCCCAGAGGAGATGCCGAATGAGTTGCCACCCATTAAAGGCATTGAGCATCTGATTGATTTTGTGCTTGAAGCTGCTATTCCAAACCGACCAGCCTATAACAGTAATGTAGAGGAGACAAAGGAGCTTTAGAGGCAAGTTGAGGATTTGATGAGCAAGGGATACGTAAGGGAGAGCATGAGCCCATGTGCAATACAGTGCTACTAGTGCCAAAGAAGGATGAAACATGGATGATGTGCATTGATTGCAAGGTGGTTAACAATATTATTGTAAAGCATCACCATCCCATTCCTAGACTAGATGATATGCTTGATGAATTGCATGGCTCATGTATTTTTAGTAAAATTGATCTTAAAAATGGGAATCATCAAATTAGAATGAAAGACGATGATGAATGGAAAACTACATTTAAGACTAAGTATGGGCTTTATGAATGGTTAGTTATGCCATTTGGACGTACAAATGTGCCTAGTACTTTCATGAGATTAATGAATCATGTATTACATGTGTTCACAGGCAAGTTTGTGGTTGTATACTTTGATGATATCCTAATGTACAACAAGGATGTAAATGAACATAATGAGTATTTGAGATATGTGTTTGATGTATTGAGATATGAAAAGTTGTATGCTAATTTTGAAAAATGTACCTTTTGCGTGGAAAATGTTGTTTTCTTTTTTGTTATGTTGTTAGTACAAAAGTTATTGAGTTGGATGAAGAGAAAGTCAATGTTTTCAAGGAATGGCCAATGCCTAAGAGCATCATGGAGGTAAGAAGCTTTCATGACTTAGCTAACTTTTGAAGGCATTTTGTTAAAGACTTTAGCACCATTGCTACACCACTCACTGAAGTAATTAAAAAGAATGTTGGATTTCATTGGGGGCTTGATCAAGAGAATGCTTTTACTACTATTAAAGAAAGGTTGTGCTCTACACCTGTGTTAGCATTACTTGACTTTAATAAAACTTTTGAGATTGAATGTGATGTCTCAGGAATAGGGATTGAAGCCATTTTGATGCATGATAGTAGGCCCATAGCCTTTTTCAGTGAGAATAAGTGGGGCATCCTTGAAGTACTCTACTTATAATAAAGAGCTTTATGCTCTTGTTCGTACTTTAGAGATGTGGCAGTACTACTTGAGGCCTAGGAAACTTGTAATCCACACTGATCATGAGTTATTGAAGCATCTCAAGGGTCAAGGTAAGTTGAAAAAGAGGCATGCTAGATGGATGGAATATATTGAGACATTTCCATACGTCATCCATTACAAGCAAAGTAAGGAGAATGTTGTTGCTTATGCATTATCCCGGAGGTATGTCCTTCTTACTTCTATGAGTGCCAAAATACTTGGGTTTGAATATCTGAAAGACATGCATACTGATGACACTGATTTTTCTGATGTGTATAAAGCATGTGATAAGACGGCATTTGGTAAGTTTCACAAGCATGATGGTCATCTATTTAAAGAAAGCAAACTATGTGTGCCTAGTTGTTCTATGCGTGGGTTATTAGTGCGTGCGGCAAATGGTAGGGGATTAATGGGATACTTTGGTGTCAAGAAAATCTTTGACATGCATGAACATTTCTTTTGGCCTAAGATAAGATGAGATGTCAATCGTATTTGTAGCAGGTGCATTACATGTATAAATGCCAAATCTAAGGTTTTGCCACATGGGTTGTATACACCCTTACCCGTTCCGAGTGAGCCATGGATAGATATATCTATGAATTTTTTTTTGGGACTGCCTAGGACAAAAAGGGGTAGAGATTCTATTTTTGTGGTTGTAGATAGATTTAGCAAAATGACACATTTTATTCCATGTCATAAAACTGATGATGCCACAAACATAGCTGACCTATTTTTTAGGGAGATTGTGTGACTTCATGGTGTGCCTAGGAGTATTGTTTTTGATAGGGATGTTAAATTCTTTAGCTACTTTTGGAAAGTTTTGTAGGAAAAATTGGGTACTAACCTTTTATTTTCCATCACTTGTCATCCACAGACTGACAGCCAAATTGAAATAGTTAATTGGACCTTAACTTAGCTTTTACGTACTATTGTTCATAAGAATTTTAAAACTTAGGACGATTGTTTGTCATTTATAGACTTTGCATATAATAGAATCATGCATACAAATACTTCATATTCTCCTTTTGAAATTGTTTATAGATTTAATCCACTTACTCCTTTAGATTTGATGCCTTTACCTATTGATGGCAATGGTAGCTTGGATGGATAAAGAAAGCAGAGTTAGTAAAATCACTTTATGAAAGGGTATGACTTCAAATTTTCTAAAAGAATGAAAGGACGAAGGCATGCCATCTTCGAACCAGGAGATTGGGTTTGGGGTCACATGCGCAAATGAAGATTCCCAACCCATAGAAGGACTAAGTTGCATCCTCGAGGAGATAAATCGTTCCAAATTCTTGAGAAAATTAATGATAATGCATATACAGTGAATCTTCCAGGTGAGTACAATGTGTCTGCTACTTTTAATATTTCTGATCCTTCTCCTTTTGATATAGGTGATGATTCGAGGTCGAATCATTTTGAGGAGAGGGGGAATAATGGGCACCAAGATTGACCTAGTCTTAAAGATCCGCTACAAGTTCTAGATGGACTAATTACAAGATCAAGAGCCTCGATGAAGGAAGCTATGCAATGATTGGTGCAATCCACTTGGGTCGAAACTAACAAGCCTCCAACATTCAAGATGGGCTTGAAGAATGAAAAACTAGTTTTGGTTCATTTGATATAAGCTATGGAAGAGGGCAACAACAAGACTTAAACGGTTTGGGCACTTGAAGGCTTTGGACTTGTTTAATTATTTTAAAGGGCTTATTTTATTAGTCATAGGAATTAGGCTTGAGGATGCTTGGCCTGCATATGTCTTATATTTTATTAAGTAGGGTTTTGAGGGAAACTCTATAATGTAAAACCTAAGGGGGCACTGGCCACATAAGAGAGCATGGGATTATTTTATTTTTTATTTGGGGCTTTCGGCCACATGAGGGTATTTTTGGTAAGGGGCCTTATTTTGGCTAAGGGTTATTTTGTTGGGGACTATTTAAATACCTTGTGGCCACCCACTTCAGTTTAGACAATGTGGTGATTATTTAATTGTGAGTTGAGTTTTATCTCATCTTGTTCTTAAATGAATTTTTGAATTTATCAAAAGTAAATCACAACCTTTGTGGCATTTCTTCTTATAATCTAGGTTCTTGAGACAGGTTTTTTAACGGGTCTAGATTTTAATATAATCTAGGTTTTTGAAAGTTAGACTTTAATAAAAATGGTTGTCAATTTAAATTGTAAATATAAAGGCAGCAGCATTGGTACGCAAATTCGTTTGTACGTAGCAAAACTCGTTCATTTTGAGCGAGCTTTCAGAAAACCTTTAGAGAGAGAAACCCTCACTTCTCTCTAGAGATCTAAACAACAAATTCCCTCATCATTTATTTGCTTTCCAGTCTTGTTTACTGTTTCTAGCTTTTATATTTCGTTTCTTATGTTTTAGTGTTTGTAAATAAGGCATTCAGGGGTTGACATTATGGTGGCTTAAGGGTGAGGTGCTTGTCTCCAAGGCTATAGCGTCGGGATTGAGTGTAAGGAACCAATCTCCTCTGTTTTGGAAACCAGAGAACAAAGTTTCCAACCTCTCTAGGTGTGGCCCACGGCATGCAAGATGTTGCGTTGCAACATGGACAAATGCTGGAGATGTGCATGGAGATGGAAAGAAGAGGATGTTTGCCCAGAGCCATCATACATGCATCATGATCTATTGCGAGCCCTAGGCAATTTCACAGGTATAATAAGCTCAAAGAAAATGAGGTGTAGTCTATTTGGAATCAAATGCGTTCTGTGCTTGCGTTGATAGAGGAGCTCACTGGTGCGGCCTGTGAGCTTGGAATCAAACTTTAGAACTTGGAGCTCAAATAATGGTGTAGTCCATGGGATGTGGTGCAGTCCAAACTTGGAGCTCAAACTTCGGCAAAAAGGAGCTCACAAGTGCAGTTCGTTCTACTACTGACAGGCTTGGAGCTCTCAAAGTGGAAGGTGGTGGTGACCTGTGGTTTATTGCTGCGCTTGGAATCAAGTCATGAGATGTGGGGGAGAATTGCGCCTGAGTTTTGCCTCAGTGGACCTTTGGGCCTTGGGAGGCAAGGCGCCGAACGGAGAGGGAGCATAAGAACGTCAAGTCCCACGCTTGCTTGCTGTAGGAGAACGTGGGTGTTTGTTAGGCAAACAACGAGCAGACGACATGGGCTAGATGATAGCGAAAAGGTTGGGCAAAGTCTATCCATACTGATAGCTTATTGGAGGGCATAATGTTTTTTAATGTTTTAATGTTTTATGATCTTAGTATCAGGATTTTATTCCTGTATTTATTAGTCACAACTGTAACTTTCTTCATGAATGAATTGAAGTCTATTTTTCCAAAAATATAGAAGCAAAACTCGTTGCATATATATCAATCAACAATGATTAAGTTCATGATTATGTTTGGGGTTATCTATCACGTAGAATTTTACCACGTCAATATTTATTATTAATTCTACCAAGCTAATTACATTTATTGAATAAAGATTTTTGAGAATTTCCAAGACATTCTAAGAATGAATAAACTTTCAAATTTATGTATGAATCATTTTAGTATTAGTTCCTACTTCATGTTAGGGCCCGTTTGAAAATATAACTATTTTCATGGATTCTTATATATTCTCAAATATATTCGTTCCAAACATACTCAAAAACAAAATCTTTTTCAATTTCTAGTTTTTAACTTTTTTTTTTTTATCTAATCATTATCTATTATTACAAGTTATCCAAACTTCTAAACAAAACACAAAAAATAATACATTTTATCAAATTTTAAAATAAAAATTATATTCAAATATTGTTTTAACTTTATAATATTTTATTTAATTTTTTTCTCTCATTTCCAGAACTCAATAAAATATCACAACTTAAATTATTTTACTATTAATCACATGATATATATTTGGAGATATTTTTAATATAAAAACGTTTTGATATTAAAAATTAAATAAAATATTTTTAAAATATAATTTTTTAATATATATTTTATTTTAAAATTAAAAAATTATAATAATTATACAAAATGAGATAATATAATATGTATAACCAAACCAGCCCTTCTCGTCATGATTTTGGAGTGGCAATCGTATTTTGGAGTGCTGACGAAGTATCGGTTTCGGCATCACACGCCTTTGACCAAAATTGCAAAGTCAATGGACCAAATCATTATTGCTTCTTTTCTATTTCTCATTCTTCTGGGTAATTATTGTTTTAGAATGGACAACGAAAAAGAGATGGAGAAGTACGGGTGTTATTTATACGCAAGTTTGTTATCTGTAAAAATAAATAAAATATTATTGGATTTCTTTACCTTTATGTACTTTTTATTTATTTTTTAAATGAAACATTACTTCATTAATATGACTCTACAATAATAGATTTGTCTGAAATAACAGCAGGGAGGACCTCAGGTGGTACCTCCTCCACCCAAACACATTTAGAACTTAAAGATAAAGCTAATCTTGTAGTTTCATGTGCTGCTTTGTTGCCACCTCTCCCTGAGAACAAAACTGTGACGCCCCCAAATTCCGTTTGGAATCGGACGGACATTTGAAGCGTCGAGACATGCAACACAAGGTTACCTGCCCCTGTTCATGACATATAAGATGCAATGTTCCTAACATGCATCTAACATTATGCAATATTCGAAGCGGATAATTTTTTTCTTTAGCAATACTATGCACCAAATTGAAAATATCCCAAATGCTTAAAACATATTTCATACATAAAAACCCATTGAACAACTAAGATCATAACACTAGTCCAAAATAGTTATGATCCAAAAAGTACTAGAGATGCAACTCCATCGTACAAGTAGTAATTTACGTTAACTACTATATTAACATTGACGTCGCATCGTCGCTTAGTCAATCGCTTAGTCAATGTGTCTAGTTGATCAGCTCCTGATTCTCCTTCAGGTCTTGTAACAAGATCTACCATTCGGGAGGAATGGTAGTTGGGACTACCAAAGTGAGATTTGATTACAAATCTCAGTAAGTTAACAAAAAACTTCCACACAAGTTAATGATGCATGGATGACAATAAAAGCATAAATGCATAATCAAATTCATAAGTAATTAAAGCATAACTTGGCGTACAACATAGCATAATTGACATAACTTAAATTGAAACATGAACTGAACTTGACTAGACATGAACTTAATCTGAAACTTGACTTAGCATGAACTTGCTCTGAAACTTGAATTAACATGAACATGATATGAAACTTAACTTATCATGAACTTGTTTTGAAACTTGACTTAACATGAACGTGATATGAAACTTGACTTATCATGAACTTGTTCTGAAACTTGACTTAACATGAAAAATACATACTCCACAGTTGTTGTGGCCCCATGTATTCTACGTGTAAATATATACTCCACAGTTGTTGGGGCCCCATGTATTCTACACAAACTTGACTTAACATGAAAAATACATACTCCACAGTTGTTGTGGCCCCATGTATTCTACACATCACAATGCAGTTAAATACATACTCTAAAGTTGTTGTGGCCCCATGTATTCTACGTGTAAATACATACTCCACAGTTGTTGTGGCCCTATGTATTCTACATGTCACAATTCTTATGTCTCACGTAGTGTATGTGTCACAATTGCTGTGACCCCATACTTCGTGTGCCACAGATGTTGTGGACCCCATGAAACTGAATGTACTCAAGATGAAACGTGACTGGAATACGAAAGGACTAAAGCCCTGACGTAACATAACGTGACTTGAACATAAGTTGAAATACATGACCAACTTGAGATAGAAACATTTCGTAACATGGCATAACATATAATAGACAACATATTTAACATGACATACTTGCAACAGTGAATATTACATGACTTGACATACATGTAATAGATGGCATACTTAGCATGACGTACTTGTAAGGTACAGTAATACATGACATAATATATTATGTAACAGATAAAAATTGATGACAGAATAAATTCTGTATAATAGACAATTACGTGATAATTTGGCATGACATGACATATATGATAACACACATACATACACTGTAGTTCCTTTACTTAGCACACATACACAGTAGACTGCTAGTAAGTTAAAAGCTACTCGATCTCTGCGTTTCTTATAAAACTTTAAGCGCGATCACGAGGAACTGTAATTAGTGATTCTAAAAGTTAGCACTAAATCACTAATAAATTGAAATATGGAAAATACTAACTTAAAGAGTAAAATTTCCATTTTACTCTCTGCATGTAAGAAAATGACCGTTTTACCCATAACTTAAGGATTTTGCATACTAACTCCAAAAGTCACCAAAATTTACATGCATCATGTAAATTTTATCCTCCATTCAAATATCAATTTAGAAAAATTTAAAACTAATCACAACTATTAAAACTCCATAGGGTCGAAATTCCCATATGCTATTTTTATAGATTTTTGTTTCCAACTTGTTTTGATCAACCTTTTGATCTATGACTTATAAATATGTGATCTTCAAACGAAACCATCACATGGTTTAAAAAGATATCCTAAAACATATATAAGCTTCTAATTCAAGATCACATAGTTAGAAATTAACCAAAACATAAATTTAGCCAAGAACATCCACACTTTGGCTTCTCTGAATATCTATTTGCATAAAATTTCATATCTTTGAAACTAACATCAAATATCTTCAAAATACTAATATAACATGTATATAAGATGCTTAGGATCCTCCGATAAAATTATCAAAGTCATTGGAATAGGTTTAGACCACCAAAGAGTTAAACTTTCTCAAAACAGAAACTATTTTTCCTCTTCTAGTTTCTAAGTTTCTAAATCTAAGCAAATCTTTCATCAAAACCTTTAATCATGCAAAACTCCTCAACCAATAGTCATATATACATGTTAAAAATACTCCATAAAAATTTCGGACCAATATCTATCCATTAACTTGGTCAAAAACTCCAAACTATAACATATTCTCCAGTTCATCTTCCAGAATGACCTTTCTATAGTTTACATAATATTTTACTGATCAAATGATCTTAAAATGGGACAAATAAGATATCCACATAAACTAGACGCAAAAAGGAACAACTTATATGAAGGATACTTTATGATAAAATACTTACAAAAGCTTTGAAATGGGCTTGCAAAAGAACTCCTAAAAGCTATCCGAGAGAGTGTTTGGTATTCTTTTAATAGAAAGTGTAAATGAGATAATTTCATGGGGAGGGGTGGCTGGAGATACTTATGGATGAGATATGGAAGAGATGAGGCTGGAGTGAGAGTTAAGTGTAGGACTCTCTTACCCGAAGTGAGAGTTAAGTGTGTGACTCTCTTACCCGAAGTGAGAGTTAAGTGTAGGACTCTCTTACCTAATAATATCCACGAAATTAGCTTAAAATATTTTTATCCAATAATATCCACAAAATTAGTTTAAAATATTTTTATCCAATAATATCTACAAAAATTAGCTCAAGATATTTTTATCCAATAATATCTACAGTTTTGAGCAGACGTTTCATCCGAAAATATGAAAAAGTGTTATTGCGCCATAAAACCTTAAATAACCCTCCGAGTCTAATGGCACAAACCATAATACATTTTGACACTTCTAACTATCTCCAATAATAAAAAATACACTTCGGATACCATAGTAAATAATAACACTAACTATGTAGTTAGACTAAAACCTATACGATTAATGGATTCGTAAAAACTTATGGGGTCTTCATGAGGTTCCTAAAGCTAATAGAAATTTCACAATTAAATTTCTAGCGGGCTGTTACAGAAACTGACCACCCTGGCTGGGCATGCATGATAGATTTGATGTCCTCTATAATTTGTCCATCCCATGAAGTGTTTTGTGTATTTGAATTGACTGCATCCACTACCATCTTCTCATCTCCTTCCAGTTGCACCTGTCTGAGGCCTAGTTCCCTGCATAACAGAATAGCACGAAGCATGGCCTAGCTCTCAGTTGCATTAGCACTCTTTGTTACTTGTTTGGGAGTAGCTACCACCACATGTACCTCACCACTGCAGTTCCTCACTACAATATCGATACCTGTCCTTCCCATCCTTTTATCCATGGCTACATCAACATTCACTTTCATATAATCCAATCTAGGGGGTCTCCACAGAGTTCTCATCGCTACTGTTGGACTTGCTTGACTCTCTCTCGGCTTTTCTTGAGCCAACTTGGTTACCTCTACTTCATGTAATGCCAACTGAAAGATTATAGAAGGGCCTTTGAACTTTCCTTCGAATACTACTTCATTTCTCCTTCTCCATAGGCCATAAAGCAACTCAGTTACTATGTGAAGCTTTCCTTCTTCAAGCTTGGATTGAAAATCAGACCATAGTGACCTGAAGTCAACATAATTCATTCTCTATTTTTTTACTGGACTACATTCCTCTCCCCACACATCTACTGAAGCAGGACAATCCCATAGCACGTGTAAAGTTGTTTCCTCATCTCTGTTGCAGACAACACAGGTAGAGTTATCAACTATCATTCTCTTGAAAAGATTGCTCCTTGTTGGTAGTATTCCATTGAGGACTTTCCAAATAAACTGTTTTACCTTACCTGAGCTTGTTAGTCTCCATATTTTCCCCCACCAACTTTCATTTTGGTCTCCACTTGATGTCTCTCCTGTCTTCTGTTTCTTTTTCTCCAGGTCTGTATAGTATGCACTCTTAACCTAAAATCTCCCTTTATTTGATAGCCCCCAGATTACTTTATCATCCATCCCTCTTATGATAATAGGTATACTACAGATACACTGGACTTCCTCTCGTCTGAAAATGGCTTGTACTAGCTCTTTCTTCCATGTCTTGCTTTCTTCTTCAATAAGCTCATCAACAGTTGCATCAGGTTCCAATTCCTTGATAGGAGACTGAATCTGAAAAGTAGAAGGTATAGGCACCCATTTGTCTTTCCATATTCTTATGCTCTTTCCATTTCCTACTCTCCAAACACTTCCAGCTCTGATCAAATCCATCACTGACATCAAACTCCTCCAAATTTGAGAAGGACAATAGCCTGCTTGTGCCTCCATCATGTTGCATGATTTAACGTACTTTTCTTTGAATATTTGAGCCATCAAAGAGGAGGGTTCCTGTAAAATTCTCCATCCTTGCTTGGCAATAAGAGCTCTATTGAAACAATTGGTTGGGAAATGCTCTCCTTCACTGCTGTATTAGTGTTTGAGCTAAAAAGGATGGATGCTTTCTGCCTGTTCAAAGTCTGTCCCGATGCTTCTTCATAAATTTTTAACAGATGTACAATGATGGACCATTCCTCTATCATTGACCTGCAAAACATTACACAGTCATCAGCAAACAAAAGGTGGTTGATTCTTTTTCCACCCCTTGTAACAGCTACACCCTTGATGAGGCCTCTTGCTTCAGCTTGATGCATAAGGGTACTCAGGCCTTCTGCACACAAAGGAAAAGGTAAGGGGAAAGAGGATCCCCTTGCCTTAATCCTCTTGTTGGCCAAATAATGTCTCCTGGGATCCCATTCACCACTATTGAGTATGTAACAGATTTTACACACGCCATGATTAGCCCCCTCCATTTGTCACTGAAACCTAATTTAGTAAGCATTGTTTGCAGAAATTCCCATTCCATTCTACCATATGCCTTAGACATATCTAGCTTAATGGCCATGCTGCCTTCTCTTCCCTTTTGCCTAGTTTGCATAGTATGAAGGAGCTCATATGCCACCATTATGTTGTCTGTGATTAACCTGCTAAGTAAGAAAGCACTTTGGTTCCAGGATATGATCTCTTGCAGCACTGTTTTCAGCCTGTTTGCCAAGACCTTCAAGATTAATTTATACCACACATTGCAGAGACTGAGTGGCCTGTAATCATTAACTGATTTGGGGGAGTTTATCTTAGGGATTAGGGCTATGAGAGTGTGATTCAATCCTACAGGCATCTCACCAGTTCTAAAGAAATCTAGGACTGCTTTGACCACATCAGAACCAACTATATCCCAATGGTCTTAGTAGAAGCCAGCACTGAATCCATTTGGCCCAGGTGACTTAAAGGGTGACATTTGTTTGAGAGCAATCACTACCTCTTCAGGAGAAAAATCCTTGTCCAATAGTTCACTCTTGCCCCTTGAGATCATGTTTTCTACACCACTTAGGCAGTGTTGGATAGCTCTTTCAGTAGGATTAGAGGATTGATAGACCTTGTTGAAATGAAGCCTGAACCCCGATGCCACCTCCTCCTTTGAACTTAACACTCTCCCTTCTCCATCTACTATCTGTCTTATAGTGTTCTTTTTTCTCCTTTGATTGACATAGGCATGATAGAATTTGGTATTCCTATCTCCATGTGTCAACCAATGGACTTTGGCCCTTTGTTTCCATCTTGCATCTTCCTGGTCAAGTAAAAAGCCAACCTCATTTTGCAATCTTTTGAGGTCACCCATGTTATCTGCTCTCTCTTCCTCTTGCAACTATTTGATTTCTTCTGTTTTCTGTTTTATGGCTGTTAATCTATTTCTTCTCAGGTCCCTGCTCCAATACTGAAGCCTTTTTGCTACATCTCTCCAACTTACTTTGTAACCTACTGTTTTGCCTTAGAAGGTGGTTTTCTCTTTGCCATACTTCTGCAACTATATCTTTATAGCCTTTCTCCTTGGTCCAGTTCATCTCATACTTGCAATGGTAATAGAAATGTGTCCTTTCCCCCCTTCCACTTGAGCAATCCAGTAGGATAGGCCTATGATCTGAGCATAAGGCCATCATGGTGCTGACTTTAGCATCTAGAAAAGACTCCAACCATCTTCTATTGGCCAAGCCTCTATCCAATCTCTCCTTAGTGAAGGTTTAATTCTCGTGTCTGTTACACCAAGTGTACTTGTTCCCCTCCCATCCTAGATCAAAAAGTCTGCAATTTTCGACCACCTCTCTAAATAACCCCATCTGGTTCTCTGATCTAACCCTTCCTCCTATCTTTTCATCATGTGACAGAATCTCATTGAAGTCACCTATTATTCCCCACCCCATATCACTAGGATTAAAAGACTGCAAAAGCTGCCATGCTTCCCTCCTCTTGTTTGTTTTGGGATGACCATAAAAACAAGTAAGAACCCAGTTTAAATTGTTCTCATCATTCTTCATTAACACATTAATGTGTCTTTGAGAATAGTTAATTAGTTCTAGCTTAACTTCTTGCTTCCACATGAGCATCAACCCACCACTTCTCCCTACTGCATCTACTGCCATGCAACACTCATATCTGGCCTTCCTTGCTACCTTGGTAGCTCTTGCTTGGGACAACTTGGTTTCCATCAAGAAAACCAAGTCGGGATCTTTCTCCTTTGTTTGGAAACAAAGACTATGAACTGTCCGGGGGTTCCCAAGCCCCCGACAGTTCCAACTAAGAATTTTCATAGCCTTCGGTGGGGTTGGTCACCAGCCTTCACCGCTTTAGTTGTGACGTTCCCATCACTTTTGTAACAAGAGTTCTTACCTCTTCTCTTTCGTGCTGGTGCACCGTGGACCTCTTCATTAAACTCAGCTATTCTTTTGATCCCTGGTTGCAGACCTCCCTCCATAAGAGTTGATCCTTGTCCTCTAGCATGGCGTTTCCACCTACGGCTCCCTTGGTTAGAAGTCACTGCTCCTTCTGTTTGATCCATTGTTATTACCTGACTCTTGAACATAGCCATTTCCCACATCGGCCTTTCCCCATCATCTTGTTTCCTCTCTTGAGTCTGTTTGTTGGGCCCATTCATAGCTTTAGGCTTTTCCAAAGCCACATTTGGCAAACCCATTACAGTTAGGCCCATCAGTGTATCATTTGTTTCCCGCCCTGTATGAACCTTGTCCCTATGCAGGTTTCCTCCGCAGTGTAGACTCATGCCTACTCTCTGCGTCGCCCCATACTGTGTCCCATCAATCCCATCTTCTATAGCAGTCTTCCCACCTCCTCCTGCCAAATTCTTTTGCCTCATGTCCACTGTTGTCGTTCCTCCTCCGGAGCCATGGATCTCACTACCACCTGACCTTACTCTGTTTTGGTTCAGGGCTAGATCTTTAACTTGTCTCCTGCTCGCAATGCTTCCCATAGAACCTTCTGCTTCGCTACCTCCAGCTTTCTTTACAGGATCCTGCTGTCCATCCTCTCTGCCATTTGAGTTACCATTTGAGGGAATAAAAACTGGCTGCCGTTTATAACTGTCCTCTACCCTTAGCCACAAACCAAACTGAGAAATGGAAGCCTGGTTGCCTCCCGCTTCATTTAGGCAACCGTTTTCGCCGTGTAAAATTCACCCACAGCTGAAGCATATCTTTGGAAGCTTCTCATATTTAAAGCTTAGCCATACCTTTTTCCCGTTCACCATTATAGTTCTACCTCTAGCTATGGCCTTCTGTAATTTAATTTCGACCTTCACCCTCAAGCATTTGCCCCATCCTATCCCGTCCTCGTCAACATCAACATCCAGTACATCTCCTACCGATGCTCCGATACGATGACCCCATTCTTCTGTCATAAAGCCTAATGGGAGATTGTGAACTTGTAGCCAGAATGTTTCTTTATCGACATGCATTTTCCCAGGTTGTAAGTCTCCATCATAAGGCAGAATCATAAATAGCACGCTTGCAAATAGCCATGGTTTACCATCTAGGATCCTCTGTCTATCAGCATGATTGGCGAATGTAATAACAAAGACGTTTTTTTCCACCTCCTGGAACACAGGTCGTTTGCTAATTCTCCATATCTTCCCCATTGCGTTAGCTATAACTTCCTTGCCAATAACTCAATTTGAATAGATCTTTCCAATAAGACTTCTCTCTCCCTTACGCTATATTTCTGCTTCACAACCTTGAGGGAACTCAATGACCTCTTCTTCTTCCTCTGTAAGCCTCAAATTACTCCATCGATTTTTGATTTCTTCCATCTAGCTTCACTTGGGACTCTCCTTACCGAGGACTGGAACTCTCCTTAGAGAGAGACTCTTAAAAAGGGATATACCTTTATGTACTTTTTGATGTCATGAACCTTGTCTGCAACTTGCATAATAATAATAATTCATACACCTCATATTTTTTTTTTAAGGAATTGAAGAGTTACACCTGAAAGCGTTACCTATAGATTTGACACTAGCATTTGCTTGATTTTCTTACTGGAAAACATATACCTCCAAGTCATGTAAGTCTTCAACTACAGTTGTTTGTGTTTGATATTTTGATTATCATATGCAGTAGTTTGTGTTCGAGTGTTTGCGTGCAATTGGTGAAACAAATTTAGGATTTGTCAAACAAATTAAAGATCTAACAAAAGTCATTATATAATGAGTAATTATATTTACAATCATAAAGTGCGTAAACGCCGCATAATCACTTTGAAAAATAATGAGATCCACTATTAAAAAATTAATTTTTTTTATGTGAGTCACATATTTTATTCACCTTTTTTAAAGCAACTGTGCAGTAGTTGCACCATTCATGATTATAAATATCTTTTCTCTTATATAATATAGTAGTTGTGGATTGGATCAGAGTGGTTGCGATGGGAAGTCTCCATGAAATTAATTGGTCGCGTCTTTTGCATGTTTACTACTAAGCACTATATACTTAATTCCTGGATGATTCAACTTTCAATGAAGTTACTTGTGAATGAATATTGAATTAGGAAATTAAGGAAAGTAGAATGCATTTTCCTGAGGAAATTAATTAATTAAGATGGCTCTGTGTGTCTATCATGAGTCACTTTTCAATATTGTGTGGTTGAATTTAACTAATAATTCATTCTATGGTAGTTTAGGTATTACGTTCGAGGACGCGCGTTATATATATATGGCCAAAGTTGTTAGGCATTGGCTTCCTGGCTTCCTGTCTAATATATATGTATATATTTGTCAATTTGTCAATAATATATGTATATATAACCTCTTATCTAACAAATTAAATGCAGATTAACAAATCTGCTTAATTTGCTTATTTTGTTTTATATCTTTATAATATGATAAACATGAGGGCAGGGGGAAAGAAAGATCATCATGAATAGTTATGTCTCCAGTTAAGCCTTTACAACACTAGAAACTTGCTAATGCCTTGTAGTTACTCCTTATTTGAACAAGGATTGACTTATCAATGTTCTTAAGTTTCTAATAATATTTTATTACACTTTCATCTTTCATCTTAACTCACTATCCAAATAGTACCACAATTACCGCTCCCTTTTAATCTCTTACCAGCTAACTAAATTAGACTCTTGACATTTTTCTTTCGATTATGGTACACCAAAATTGGGTCATTTATTAGATCCCATATCTATCTAAAAAAGATGACCAATAAGGACTAATTGGAACCTTGATCTCTTGGGTCATTTATGTTGGTTTAAACCTGATATTACAACGTCTTTTTATATGACCATCATGTAATATTATGTTGGTTTAAACATATATAATATTACAATGTTTTGTTATATGACCATCTAATGAGTGTAAGAAAGTGTACTTTAAATGCCCTATTATTGGACTAAAATGTTAAAATGTGAATAAAAATCATAAAAATTAATGTGTATTCTTGAATTGAGTTGCTATTTACTTTGGGATACTTCTAAGCAGATTTTTATGTTTAATTTCAAAGTCTATAAAAGGGCAAGTCAAAGCCTAATCAAATTCAAAGGAGGACTTTTATGGGGCTTGAGAGTAATTTGGATCAAGAAAAAAAGAAGGAAATTACAAAAGGAAACCGTAAGAAATTTAAATATGAAATTCGCTAGTAGACAACTTGGATATATTTTAGTATTTTGATCGTAACTTTCTACTCACAACTCGGATTGATGTTATTCTTAATGAGTTGGAAGGCTGTCTCAAAGGGCTACAAATTTTTGTCAAATAAGGATTTCTAAATTTGGACTCCTGAAGTATGTACATGGCTGTTAAGCTAAGTCCTAAAAGTTTGGCAATTTTTCAGATGGGAAATTAGGAAAACATTATGGTTTCTTTTCTATCATATATAAGCATAGCATTGGCACGAAATTGATGGGAGAAGAGACACAAGAGGCAGATCTGAAGAGAAAATCATTTTATTTTTACTTTTTGAGTTCTCCAATGGAGAACTAATTCTTGGGAAAAGCCTAGGGTGGAAATTGATTGGTGAAAATATTTTGACTTTCAAAAATTCTATGTGCAATCATTTTTGCATACTCTTTTGTGCACTCTAGTGATATGATTGGTTGTGTATTAAAAAAAATTAATCCAGTCAATCATATCAATGGAGTGCGCAGAGGATACGTGAAAATGACTGTATGTAGCATTACTTTTTAACTTTATTTTAATTCAAAGATTAAGCTTTATTGTGTAAGATTTTAGGATTCAATTCTCTATTTGTTTCGGATATTATAAGTTTGAGGCAATTGCATTAATCTTGCTATGGTTTAATTTGATTGAGCTATAGAATTATGAATAAATATTTGTAACCTAAACATGTTTTCCATGCCTTTCATGTGATCTTCTGCTGTACTATTGTTTGTAAACATAGAGTCATCTTTAGATCTAATATTCTTTTTTATACATGAAAACTTTGGTTTGTTAAGGGAGAATATATTCTAGAATTAATGTGAAAATAGATGCATATAATGTCATATCTTCTGATTAGAAATTTGGTGCTATAATTCTTAATTGTATATATAGTTTGGATTGAGAAAGGATTGAAAAAGTCAGAGTATTGGATCCGATTGATGGAAGCCCAAAAATTAACTTACCTTTTTATCCGTGCTCTAATCTCATTTTAATTATATGCTTTAGGTAGAATTTCCATATTATTGTCATTTAATCTTTTATCTTAAGTTTACCTTCCAACTCCCTGTGGATCGATACTGTGAACTATATTATATGATTGCATAATATTTCGGGCATAATCACCATCTCATATTTTCTTTTTGTTAATTGGTCAACGCAGCGAATGAACTACCCCTCAAACATGTGGTATAATGTTTATGTACTGATGCATTTTATGTATAATTACTAGATTGGAGTTGGAGAGATTGAAATATCAAATATCCCAAAAGTATGAGGGCATTGATGCAATCATATTGAAGCTGTTCTTCTACCCACCCCTCATGCCTAGGTGCATATTGTTATAGCTAACAAGATATAATTTTGTTATATTAGAGGAGCAACACAGTTGACAAATTTGAATGAATGTGTACATTTTCAGATCTATGTGTCACATAATGTGTTCTCAATATTTTGTAGTTAAGTTGTAGGTTTTGGGTTCCAATAGGTCCACCCCAGTGTATAGCCTATAACTACATTAATGTGAATTTTCAACTTGGATGAATGAATGTCTTTAATTTATTAAATTAGATGAAAATGGTACTCAAATTTGAACGTGGGAGTCCTACATGTTCATCAATGCATATAATGAAAGTTCATTTTATCTCCTTTATGTTATGATGTTTCAAGTACTTAATATCCTAAGGCATGGGTGTTGGATAACACTATGTGTTATATAGCAACGGATTTGAAATAAGGCATTTTATTTCAAGAAAAATTTAGGTGAAAAAGGGTTGGAAATTAACACATAATATTATGACTGAAAAGTGTTCCACAATGAATGATAAAACATATTATTTTACATGACATAATTATTTATTGACTGACATGAAATAAGATAATTTACGTGTTAATAAGATAAACATTATTCAAATGAAGTTTGAAAATGAAGCCTAGCCATCGTGATGTGTCCCAAGGCGGACCAAGTCTTAAAAATCAATTACAAAATCAAAGTCAAGAAGATCAAGAAAGCAATGCAAGGATTGGTGCAATCCAATTGGGATGAAGCTAGCAAGAGCCCAACATTCAAGATGGGCTTAAAGGAAGAAAATCCAATTTCTTTCATGTGATACAAGAACCTATGGGAAACATGACTTGGGCTTATTGTTATTGATGGGCTTGGACTTGTTTATTTTATTAAAATGGCTTATATTATTAGTTATAAAAATTAATCTAAAATAATTGGTCTTGGCGGATGTCTAGCCCACACATATGTTTTATTTCTAATGAACTAGGGTTTTTGGGAATGATTTGTATTTTGGCCAATGGCTTATTTGAAAAGTTATTATTTTATTTGAACTAAAATTTTAAAAGTTACCGTAGTGCGGTACTGTTCACGCTATAGTACTGCGGTACTATTCACTTAGGGTTTTGGGAGATTATTTATTTAAACCACTTATAGCCTCATTTGAGCAGGTCCGATAATATTGAATTTTCATTGTGAGTTGAGTTTACTCTTCTTGTTCTTGATTGAACTTTTGAACTTATCAAAGGTAAATCACAACCTCTGTGGCGTTTCTCCTTGTAATCTAGGTTTTTAAGACAAGTTCTTCAACTCCAGATTTTTAATATAATCTAGGTTCTTGAAACGAAATCTCAGCTGGTCTAGGTTCTCCATCCATTGATTTGATTTGACTTTCTTTATTTTTTTCAATATTGTTGTTGGGTCTTAAAGCGAGTCGATTGGGGTATTCAGCCCCTTTGATGATAAGGCTCAATCCAATTTTTTTTTTTTTTGAATTGTTTTTCCTTTTTTTTTCTTTTCTTTTCTTTTCCCACCAATTCAATCACAAACAACATTATTCAATTGTGACAATCAAACAATTGAATTCAAACACATAAAAATTGATAAGGAAATAGAAGATAATCAATGAAACGGCACTCCAAGCAATTGAAAAACCTAGAGATCCTCAAATCCTAAAAGGTGCAAATTTTGGCAGCCTTTAAACAATGAATTTAGCAACCCTATGATGATAAATATGAAACCCAAATGATAGAGTAATTTGGTAGCCCTAGGAAAAAACAAATTTTTGTATTTTTGTGACCCTAAAACACTGAAGCCCTAGAATTAACGATGCAATAAATAAAAGATAGAATCAGACTTGATTGGAAATGTTACTCTGAATACCAAATGATGTGAACCCCAAGAATGCCAAATTGGAAAAAACAAACCCAAGAATGCCAAATCAAGTCAATGGATGGAGAACCTATACCCGCTGAGATCTCATTTCAAGAACCTAAATTATATTAAAAATCTAAACCCATTGAAGAACCCATCTCAAGAACCTGGATTACAAGCAGGAACGCCACAAAAGTTGTGATTTACCTTTGATAAGTTCAAAAATTCAATCAAGAACAAAATGAGTAAACTCAACTCACAATGAAAATTCAATATTGTCTAACCTGCTCAAATGATGTTACAAGTGGTTTAAATTAACAATCCCCAAAAACCCTAAGTGAATAGTCCGCAGGTACTGTAGCGTGAATAGTGCCTCACTACAGTAACTTCTAAAACCCTAGTTCAAATAAAATAATAACTTTTCAAATAAGCTCTTGGCCAAAATACAAGACCTTCCCAAAAACTCTAGTTCATTAGAAATAAAACGTATGTGTGGGTTGGACATCCCCCAAGTCCAATTATTTTAAATTAATTCCTATAACTAATAAAATAAGTCATTTTAATAAAATAAACAAGTCCAAGGCCTTCAATAACAATATGTCCAAGTCATGTCTTCCATAGCTTGTTGTATCAGATGAATGAAACTGGATTTTCTTCCTTTAAACTGATCTTGAATGTTGGGCTCTTGGTAGCTTCATCCCAATTGGATTGCACCAGTCCTTGCATTGCTTCATTGATCTTTTTGACTCTTGATCATGTAATTGATCCTTAAGACTTGGTCTGCTTTGGGGCCCATCACATCGTCTCTAGGTGAAGGAAAAAAGAAATGAACAGCCTTGAGGTGAAATTCAAACTCATTGGAAATGAAGAACTCAAAATTGGAAATGGCTATTGTGGCAATGTGAAGAATCAATGTGATTTAGGCTATTCTAGCAATTTGTATGCGACGTCATAAGTGGATATTAGTTGCAAATATCTATACCGTCGACCAACTAAATTGTCACAATTAATTTTTTGTGGCAGAGCAATAGCTTTTATGGCGATTTGTGGACGTTGGAAATAAATTCAACTGTGATGAAAATAATGATTACTGAAAAAAGTCACACATATTTGCAGCATTTTATGGTCTATTTGCGGCAACAATTACCCACTGGGAATATATAATCGCGACGATAAATCTATGTCACTAGGAAAAGAAGAGTTATTGTCAGTAATTTATTGCTCTTTTGCGACGATATATATCATTGGAATTGACTTTTTTCAGTGATTTAATGGTAAACGAAAATGCCATTTTTGTTGTTTTTGGGACATTTGTGAAAAACAAAACTCACCTAGAATATAAGCTCTTATGACCATATTTGCATATGATTGGGTTAACTCAGAAGTGAAGATTTAATTTTGTCAAATCTGCAGCAAACTAAAAATTGCTGAAATTGTAAAAATGTAGCAATTATATGAGATTTTTGCAATGATTTTGAGTGCTGGAAAAGCCCTGATTTTTATAGTGAACGAGCCCTTAGTCTTAATAAGTCATTGTCTATATATAACTATCGATGGGATACGGTTGAGTCAAGATTATGCCAAGATTGTCCACAACAAACTCAAAAGAATGGCAACAAAAATAGTTAAAGCAAAAGAAAAAGAATAGAAGAATGAAAGAAAATTGTGAAATGTTATTTAACTATATTCTTGGATCAAGTCAAAGGTTACAGTGAGGAGGAAGCTGGACTCATATTACCATGTTTGTTTGTGTCTGATGGTAATTTGGAAACATGTACTAGTTCCTACTTTCCAGTGTAGGTACTAGCTCCATAACCAGCTCCTAATCGATATACTACTTCCTCATAGTTAATCATAGAGAATATTTTTCCACCGGTCGGCCTGCTATCCCTCTGATAACAGCCCTCCAATGAATATTTGCCATGTAGGCTATTCTATTTTCACATATCATGTGCCTAACTACAACTGATAATGCTGTGAAAAAGCTCCCCCCTTTCTCTCTTCTATGCCCTCGCGTGCAAAAATCCCCTTCCCCTCTCTGAGCAATACCTCAAGAAAGGTTGATGCCACAAACAACAAGCTTCCAGTTCTTGACATGAAGGTTGATTCCAAGCCTAGTAGGTATGTGATGCTTTCACCATTGGGATTGCTTCTGGTGTAACTTTGCAAGGAATTGGGAGTGTCATGCCGCCGCATATTCTTG
This sequence comes from Carya illinoinensis, assembly GCF_018687715.1. Lineage (NCBI taxonomy): Eukaryota > Viridiplantae > Streptophyta > Magnoliopsida > Fagales > Juglandaceae > Carya > Carya illinoinensis. The sequence continues at coordinate 17,517,846 of NC_056764.1, read as the reverse complement.
GGGAATTTAGGGTTCTGTTAGGAGTGCTACCAAGTCTTGTCCTTGAACGAGTGAATATTTTTTTACTGTGCTTTTCTTCAGTCTGTTTATTGGGCTCTCATTAAAAAACAAGAAGAAGAAGAAGAGAGCTTGAAATGGCCGAAAATGGAAAGTGTTGTGATTCATGGTAGTGGTCCTATTCCTTGGGATTGCTCTAACTTAGAGAATGATAGCATTAATTATTGTAGTTATTGTACTAGGACCACCCAAATAATGAATCCCAACGAATATTAATTTCCCAATATTTTTGTTGTTTGGGCAGTTTTCGAGTTCCTCAATCGACGAAGATGATCAAGTTTACCATGAAACTGTTCTGCTGCCGAAGCCACAGCCACATCTAAGCATAATCTTAGTTGATTCTCGATGCCTAATTTTCCAATGGTGCATGCTCCTTCGGTGGAACCACTTGCCGTCGAAAACCCACTGGAAAATCTTTTGTTGGGACCCAACAATCATACAAGGAGGTCAAGCAAGTCAATCAGGCCGGCACTGATTCTTCTAGTGCCTTTATCTTTGAAAATGGCTGATCTCAATTTGAACCACGACGGAGCTTTCATGAGGGAGAAAGAGCTCATGGTTTTTTTTCTTTTTTTTTTCTCTCTCAAACGGGTTTCGGTTTGGTGGGCAATGGAGCTTTCATGGGGGAGAAAGAGCTTCATCGTGGCGATGAAGCTTGGTGGTGCGACTGTAATACCCTAGTCTTACTACGTGAGCCTTTACATCATTTTATTTTAATTTTTAAGTTAAATATTTTCATGTAAAGATTTTATTAGTTTATTAATTCAATTTATTTTATTTTAAGATGTGTGTGCTTTTATTTTATGTGAATTATTAAAATGAGATGAGAGTATATTTTTATATCATTAATATACTTTATTTTAAATCCTTCACTTTGAATTAATTATGAATTAGCCCCTTTGAACTTACACCCTTGGATTGAATTAGGTATAAGCTTTATCTTCTTAGGCTTAATCTAGGACGTCCAACATGCACTCAAGAGATAAGCTTTGACCCCTTTTCATTTCCTAAGGAGTTTCCACTTCTTCAAGCCATCGTACATCTCCTTCTTCCTTCACTTTCTTCTAGTTCAAGAGAAGAACCAATCCTTCTTTCTATCACCTAAACCATGTGAGCTCCCAAAAGAAATAAAGAAAGTTAAATCATTTCCAAACCGTGCACTTTATCTATTTCTTTACCACTTTGAGGTTTCTTATAGTTGGAATTTCCAAGTGTTTTCATCTTTCAAAAGTGAAGAAATTTGGGGTAAGGGTTCCTAACTCATTTCTTAGTGTAAGTGATATATGGATTTTTTTTATACATCAACCATCTTATAAATATATATATGTACATGGTTTTGAGGTGTTTTTAGGATCAACAGAACGATGTGTTGTATTGTGTCAATTTTTATTTTATTTTCATCTCTCTATGTTGTGGTTTGGTATGTATATATGTGCATGTGTTCTGTTTTGCTAACCAAGTGTATACAAAGTTGTTTTGAGGTGGTATTTCAGCTATATAAATATATAAGGTTGTTTGAGAGGTTGCTTTCCATGTAAATAGATTTGAAAGGCTATTTCAATGTTCTGTTTTGCATATATACATATTTATGTTCTGTTTCAAGTATAAATATATATGAGAGGCTGTTTTAATGTTCTGTTTTGTGTATATATATAATTATGTTCTGTTTTAAGTGATTAAATGCATATATGGAGCTGTTTTGATGTTATGTTAACTAAATTAATTATCTTCTTATGTTACTCTTGTAAGGATTTGTCGAGAGGGTAGTTATTTAAAGTAACATTAAGGATAGAAAACGACGTTAGATTTATAATATTTTAGCCATCGTTATAAAGGGGATCTAAAGGATGTTGGATGAGTTTTAACATACTTGTTATTTATTGGATTAAGATTTTCTGAAGTTAAAGGGATTGCAGCGGATCGAGGTAAGTAGCTATGACCATGCGCCCACACCAAGTTCTCTTGTGGAAGAATATATCTCTATCTCTTTCCAAACATTCCTCTAATTAAGGAATAAATGAATTTATATTATGTACAAGCCTTTCTTGGTAGCCCCTGTTAAGTATCCTATCAATTATAATTGATTGTATGTGTATATGGTAATGCATGCATGTAGATTCTAAGTCATGAAATTTTCATACATGCTTCTTGAAATAACTAAGATTTTATTTAAATATAAGCATGACATAAAATGCTATTTTTTCAAAATAAATGCATATTCATCGGACTAAGGAAGATACTGAAAATATAGGTTTCAAAGAAAGAAAATGAATGAATTAATGTATGAAAATATGTAATGGCCACATGAAAGGAAATGATATCAAAGAAATGGGCAGATTGCAATGCCGGGTAAGTAGTACTGGTAGTGCACCCAGTGCTACTCCCTGACAGAAAGGGGTTCCTAACCTGTGGCCACAGGTGGAATCCAGGTCCACTAGGACCCTAACCCCAACACACGGGGTGTAATAGTATGTTGGCCAAAAGAAAGTGAAAGATTAAATTAAGTGTATGCATGAAGATATGATATATAAGTATGTATGAAAATAAGAAATAAAGATTTTGCATGAAGGTATGAAGTAAGTATATGCATGATAGTAAGAAATAAGTGTATGCATGATGTTATAAAGAAAACATATGCGTGGAAGTATTGTCAGAATTAGTATTGGTTTATGGATGCATGTTTTCAAAAGAAAATACTATATGCTTATTAAGTTAACAACATGGTGTACTGCTTACTGAGTATTAGACTCACTTTGTGTTTATGTTTTAAACGTCTAGGTATAGACGAATCTACTGACGAGCTGAGTATTTATGAGGATGGAGGGGCCGATGTTTAGTAGTCCCTGGGTAGTTTGATTTCTTTTTATGACGATATATATTTTTTTACGTTTTAATACTGAACCCCACAAGGGGATGTTTTATTGAGTTAACTTTAAGACAAGATACCTTCGGGTATAAGGTATATAGTGGGATAATGGAAACCCCTCCTGCTTTAAGTTAGTTTTCTTTTGTAAAGATTGAAGGGACTGAGTCCCTTTTTATTTAAAGTAGTTATGTTAAATAAATGGATGACGAACTCTGAGAGTCCTTTGTAAAGGAATATAAAGGTATGTCTATTAGATGTTTCTTCAGTTAGAAATTAGAATTTATGCATGATGCGTTCGAACTGTCACGCATTATCTTTAAAAAAAAATTAATAAAATAATAATAATAATACTAATAACAATATGAGCATTCATTTATAATAAGAAGATGAAGTTCCTATGTTCCAACTTCACATGTTCTACTATTAGAAATTAACTTTTCTTGAAATATTTAGATGAGACCAATTTTAATGTGTATAATATAAAACTTCTTACTTGTCATATTTTAATTGGAGGGTGTTGAATATCGAGCATCAGCCCAACCGGTCAAAAACAGAATTCTTAATTATAACCAACATATTCAATACAACAATTCTGTCCAATTCTTCCAGGACTATCCTTATACAATTTTATACTACTTAATAGCATTCATACATCTCCAAAATTTTACCATCTTACAACTATACATGATATATACTCCACACAAACATAAACGGCAAGAATGCCAATTTAAACAAAGTCTGTCCTGCCACTTAAACCAACACACAACTGGTCTTTATAGCTTCATGCACACACCACCAACAATCCTAGTCAACATATCACTTTAACATCTAGTATCAATTTACATTATTCCATTCCATGCTTCCATATACATGACTCAGTTTATAAAATATACTATAACATACTTGCTACCCATATATATATATATATATATCAATCCATCACAATTATAATCCACAAAGATTAATATGCTTCATTCATGGCCCCATACAATCTCAACCTTCATAATTACTATATTCAATCAATAAGCCTATTAGAAATAAATAAAACACGCATATTGAATTCATCATCCATTTAAACTCAATATACACAACCAACACAAAATACACATACTAAATCTATAGTCCATTTAAACTCCACATAAAACAAATCAACACGATCTCATACTTTACAATCTCCATGCTTCACTTACAACTCCACTACAATCTCAACCACACTTACTTCTTCTAAGTCTACCACATTCAACACAGTTAGTATATATAGAAAATCTGTCCAATTCAACACAACACCATTTTAGCTTCAAAACATAACATTTTCTAAATTGGATATCTTACTGTTGGATTGTGCGTGGCAGTTGGGTCATGCAAGAAATTAGGGAGGTGAAAGAAATTAGGGTTCGGAGCCCCACATGCTTGCCCTAGAATTTTACCTATTTCTTGCCATTTTTCATGCATGGAGAAAGCCTTGACACATGTCACTAGTTAGGTAGGGCTTTTAGAAAAAGGAAATGATGGACACATGGGGAAGTGGCGTGTAGGGCAAGCCAAGAAACAAAAGGGCACGACAACCCTAGAGGGACATTCAGTTTCTAGAAGATATGGTCAAGTGTCATGCATGCAAGAGGATAATGATGAAAAAGGGAAGAAAGTTGCCTTGGAAAAGGATGAAATCTTGCTTGGAAAGAGAAGGACCTACACACCTATGGAGCTTCTAGAAGAATTTTGTAAAGGGTACACTTGAGGTGGTCGGCTAGGGCAAGGGGGCTTGTGTGTAACATCCTGCTAGAAATTCAATGGTAGAATTTTCATAGGCATTAGGAATCTCGTGAAAATCTTGTAAGTTTTCAAAAATCGACCAATTACATATGTTTTAGTCTGCTAACATAGTCAGTTTCATCACTCTCTATAGTGCTAGAAGTGCAATTTTAATTATTTGAAGTAGTTAGAAGTGTCATAATATATTATGGTCTGTGCCATTAGACTCAGTTGATTATTTAAGATTTTATGACGCAATAAGTCCCTATTCATATTTTCAGACGAAACACTTATTTGAAACTGTGTTTTTATTTTTAGGGGCAATTATGGGGTTGAAATTCACAAATTTCAAGGTTAGGTTTGTGTGAATATTTAGGATTTTACAATGTAAACTTTATCCTTCACTTTTCAAGAGTGAATAGTAACTTCGATAAGCGCACCAAGTGCAATGTTTTCAAACTTACAGTATGGAATGTCTAGATTAGATTAGAGAATTTTTAATTGAATACTTCGCAAGATCTTAGCCACACATGGTAAATAATATTAGACACTTTGCACCAAGAGGAACCTTTGAATGGATTTTGAAGGAACTAATGTGTGAGATTATGACCCCTAAGCAAAACCTATTCCATCTGACCAAACAGATTATGCAAAACCAAAGAGAATTTTCACCCTAGTAAAACTCTATATGGTTGGAATCTAACTGAATCGACTTCTAGCATTGTGTTTAATCACTTGATTAAATCACTTCCACATGCTAGTAATCCTTCAAATTTATGTTATGACATCATTATCTAACCTTTTAAACCTTGGATATTTGATTGTTCTAAGTAAAATTAGACTTGGGTTTAATAGAATCCAAAACCCTATTTAAACCCCAAATTGAGGCCCATTCGGTTAAGGCCTATTAAGACTTGCAAATTTGGCAACCTTGGCATTACTTCCTGGCTAGGTATTCTACCCCCACATGGCTAACTAGATCTACCCAAGAGATCCTTAGTTTGTACTTGAAGAGATTGCTAGAAGCCACATCACTCTTCTACTTCTACAAGGCACCTTGGAGATAAATATCTTGAGATATTTTATCCATTGATTTGGGTTGTCAATACCAACACTCAAGCTCACTCTCAGCCTTATCATCATCCCTCACTTGTGGGAGAAACTTTATAGCCTATTTCACACTCATTTCATCTCTTTTTCCCACTTTTTTTAGGAAGAAAACAAAAGAATCTTTCCAATAGATTTCCTGAGTTCTTTTGCGTGCCCATTTTAAAGCTCTTATAAGTGTTTTCTCACAAAGGTTCCTTCATGAAAGTTGTTTCTTATTTGGTCTATTTTATGTGAATATATTTTTTATTCCATTTGAAGGTAATTGGATTGATAAAACATTGTTTTAACCCCAGAAAGGTCCCTGTGGGCGATAAACTGGAGAGTGTGTTACATTTTGGAGTTTTTGACCTTGTGATTTTGAGTTTAAAGCTTGGATCTGTTTTATGACATATTTTTAAAACATGTGGTGATTTGGTTTGAAGATTTAATCTTTTTAGGCCATGGATCAAGTGGTTGATCAAAACTAGTCAAAAAAAAAAAATTTGTTTTTGGACTAAGTGTGGAACCGAGTACTCCAACTATTGTTTTTTTTTATGTTGGTGACTTTTGTTTGGTGATTCAAAGCATAGTTGTACTTAGGAATATGTTATGAAGATGTTAGAAGAAATTTTTGGGTTTGATCATAAGTTTTGAAATATGAAGAATTGCAACAAAAATCAAGGGCAATAGCCTATGTATGTTTTGGCCCCTATGAGGTTTTTCATGGTTGTATTTTGTTTTAAATTTTTATAAGTTGATATTTGAGCTTAGGAATAAATTTACATGAGGTATGTAAATTTTGGTTATTTTGGAGTTAGGATAGAAAATCCTTAAGTTAAGATAAAACGGTCATTTTCTCACATGTAGAGGGTAAAATGATAATTTTATTCTAAATTAATATTTTTCCATGTTTCTTATTATTAGTGATTAAGTATCTAACTTTTAGAATCATCACTTACAGTTCTTCTTGTTCGTGCTTGAATTTTCAAAGAAATGCGAAGATTGAAGTAAGTTAGCTTTTAACTTACTATCAGTTTACTGTGTATGTGTGATGAGTAAAGGAACTATAGTTTATGTCATGCCACATTATTACATCTTGATCTGTTACACATGATTTATTCTGTCACAAAATAATTAGATGTTATATAATATATTTTGTCACGTGTTACTATATGTTGCAAGTATGTCATGTTACATTTTGCCATCTGTTACACATATGTCATGTTATGAAATATTTTTCGTCTAAAGTACGTCACGTCTTTCAACTTACGTTCATGTCATGTTGCACTACATCAGGACTTCTTTCCCGAAATACTTATCTGTTACATAATATATTTTATCATGTATTGTTATATGTTGCAAGTATGGCATGCTACATTACACCATCTATTATATGTATGCCATGTCATGAAATATTCATTGTTACATGTTATCATATTATGAAATGTTGTCTATTACATGTTATGTCATGTTATGAAATATTTTATTTTTAAAGTACATCATATCTTTTGACTTAGGTTTGTGTCATGTTACACTACTCCAGGGCTTTTGTCCTTTCATTTCATCTCACGTTTAATCTCGAGTACAGTTTGTATATCTTGGGAATAGCCTTTCAAATCATGTCAAGTCAGCCATGTCTTAGATACTTGCAATGTAATCACTATGACTATCCGAGCATTTCTATTTATAATTCAAGCAAGGTACTTCCAACATAATCACATTCATTGTTAGAATAACTCTGCTTAAATACTCCTAGCTAATCATTCTGATTGTTATGGTATCTCATTTAAAATACTCTTAATATAATCATTCTGATTGTCAAAGTATTACTAGGTACTCCTGTAATCATTTTGATTGTTAGGGTATCTCATTTAAATACTCCTGGTGGAATCATTATGATTGTCTGAGTATCTCTAGTAGAATATGTTGGATGAAATCAATCTGATTATTCACTATGCCTGACGAAACCACTAGTAAAATCATTTCAATTTTCAAAATTCATTTCATGTTCAGTTCATGTTTCAAGTTCATGTTCAGTCATGTTTCAAGTTCACGTTCAGTTCATATTTCAATTCATGTTAAGTTCATGTTCAGTTTCAGTTCAAGTTTAGTTTATTGAACAAGATTCTAAGCTCATGTATTTCACATTCAAGTTCATGTAATGTCGAGTGAAGTCTTAAAAAAAGTTCATGTCATGTCAAATCATATTTAGTTTACATTTCAGTTCAAGTTATGTTATGCTTATTTGTAACTTTAATTATATATTCATGCTTTTATTGACATGCATGCATCATTAACCTGTGTGGAGATTTTCTATTAATTTGCTGAGATTTGTAATCAAATCCCATTGTGATAGTCTCAACTACGATTCCTCCTTGAATGGTAGATCTTGTCTTAGGATCTGAAGGAGAATGAGGAATCAACTATTTGGAAACGGCTGACTAGGTGACAGTACGACGTCAATGAATAGCATAGTAGTTACCTTAGTTTAATACTTGTACTTACAGAGTTCAATCTCAACCACTCTTTTTATTACAACCATTTTGGACCAATGTTGTGATCATGGTTGTTTAGTATGTCATTATGTATGAAATATGTTTTAAGTATTTGGGATATTTTTAGTTTGATGCATAGTATTGCTCAAAAAAAAAATTATTCGCTATGAATATTGTATAATACTAGATGCATGTTAGAAACATTGCATCTTATATGTCATGAACGGAGGTAGGTAACCTTGTGTTACATGTCTTGACACTTCAAATGTCTGTCCAATTCCATGTGGAATTTGGGGGCATCACATTGTGCATCGCCACCCATAATGACTAATCACACAATATCCAAGACATTGATAGAAGAAAAATCTTCTTAGGAAGGAGATGAGCTTTTCAGCCACCCACATTAATACACTCTTCACATGACACATGGCACACATGCACACTTATAGAGGATTGAGGAAGATCGTTGTTTAAAGAATGACCATTTTGCCACAAGATACAACGAACCAAGACACAAAATGAAGGGCATGAAAGGAAGTAGAGCTTCGATTTTAAGGAGGCCATGCCACTTGTCCAAAAAGGTGCATTTGATTTCCAACACAATCCAATAATGGAGAAGTAGAAAGGGTACATGGGTTGGATGCCAAATGGCATCCATGCAAATGAGCTTTAGTTTTTCAAGAAGGATCACATGCCATGTAAAGGAGGAGCCAAAAACCTTATGGTCTTTTAGTCACTTGGTGGAGTTCTCTTAAGTTATTCAGACATCTCATTTTCTTTCCATTTCTATCACTTTCTCTCCATCCAAACACCACCCACACCACTACCACTTCTTTCAATCTCCATTGATGATACTTTATCATGTCATGTATTCGGTTTATTTGAGTCCTTGTTATTATGTTATTTGTTGGTTGATTAATTTCTATTCGGTTTTCACCATGTAAATGAGTTGTGATTCTACACTTAACACTTGGATTCACATGTTATGATGCACATGTTGGTATTTGATGCATAACCAAATTTGTTAGAAGTTTCAAGTTCATGAAATGGTTGAATATTCATATATATATATTCACATGCATGATTCAACCATGTGTATGTTTATTAGTGATACATAATTGAGTGTATTAGAAGATTCCAAGTTCATGTAATGATTGAATATTTGTTTATATAATTACTTGCATGTTTCAACCAACCTATGTTTGATGCATTATCAAGTATGTTAGAAGTTCCTAGTTCATAAAGTAAATGAATATCCATGTCTATGAATGCTTGTATGTTTCAGCCATGCATAGTATATGAGGTAGAGCAATTGCTTTGTTCCTTGTTTGTTTGTTAAATGTCATTGTTTAATTGAATGAGAACGTGGTCACATATTATAATATTTGCAAGCCATAACACGTAATGTATATGGTTGCATATAACTACGTGAGATATGTTTTGTGTAAGTCTTGGCATACATGAGTACATGTTTCACAAAAAGAACAAAGTATCACAGTTCATATCATGTGCATTGGGTTTGTGAGTTATTTTTAAAAGAAAAAGAGTCGATAAAAGTTTTTTCATGACCTGAATCGCTCTGACGGGAGAATGCCTTAGTGGAACTCTTCTGTCCACTCAGGATTATTTAAAATAGAGTGGTAGCCCCTATCTTGATGAAGTACAATCGATGTGATGACCCATTTTTACGTGTATTTTCACTAAAGTGTTGTTTTTATTTTAATTAATATATTGGTTCATTTATTTTAAATTAATGTATTTTAATTGGTTTTTATTTATTTGATGTGGTGTTTAATTTATTTAGTCGTTTTACGGTTTTTAAAATCGTTTTCGGCAGATCAGTTTTGGTTTCCGGAGTGAGGACTGGACCTCATTTCTTTTCCCTCATCTTTTCTTTTTCTTTTCTCTTTTTCCTTTTTCTTTTTCCTTTTTCCTTCTTTTTCTTTCTTTTCTTCTTCTTTCTTCTCCTTTCTCTCCCGCATACGCCGAACAGTTTTTTTTTCTCCTTCCCGTCACCGCCCCTTTGACCGCCCAGTTCTCCGCTGTCCGGCCACCGTTTAGTGCACCACCACCACCATTCTCTTTCCCTTCCACTAGAGATCATCCCCACCAATTTTCACAGCCATCGGACCAGCCGTTAGCCTCCGCGAGCCGCCGAAAGTCACTGCACCTGCTCTATTTTTGCCCCTATCGATGATTGCTTTCGCAGCCCAGAACCGCCGTTCACCGGTGGCGTGGCCTACACCACCTACTCAGTTTTCTTCCCCTCTCACTGGTGAACATCCCCACCAAGTTTCACCTCCATTCGAGCCACCGTTAGCAACCACGAGCTCCTCCAAGCCATACGGTTTTTCACCGATTTCGGCGCCGTCGCACCACCTCCGGCCACCATCTCTTCACAGCTTCTTCCCCTACCTCTTGCCGACCTAAACCACCCATTTCTGGCCTCGATCCGTTGCCGGAGTAGCTCCCACAAGCTCAACTCCGTTCAACCACTTTTTGGCCTTCGACCGCCATTTCCACCACCACCCATGGCCAAACTTCACTTCCACTAGCTTCATAAACATCCTTACACCATTCCCTATCAATCTCGAGCCTTGGTTTGTCCTCGTTCAAAAGTGGATATTTTACAACCCACGGCCATAGTGAAATTTCACTTTTACGTTGCTTTCCTTCCACCGTTTGCAACACTGCGTGTTTTCTAAAAATACCATATAGCGCTGTAAGTATTTTTCAAACCCTACTTTTAGATTTAAATATATTTTACTCTTTCATTAATTAATTGTTGTTGGTTGGCTGATTCTGGACTGAGTCCGAGGAGTTTGGGGTTCGGATGGATTGAGGATGGAGTGCTTGGTTTTGCTTGTGTGCGATTGCTTGATTATTTGGGCCATGAGGCGTGAGTTGCATATTGTGTTTATGTGCATTTTGTTTTAATCGCAAAAATCCCGTTTTATTGGCGTAAATGGTTTTTGGGTGCATGTGTCTCACGAGCCTAAGCCGGGATGGGTTATTATCTCGGTGGAGCTCCTCTGGTCACTTGGGAGTGGATAATACTGAGTGACATCCCCTGGGTTGTTGCAGGGCGATGACCGGATCGCATAATACGGTAACGCTGTCGTGACGACTCCGTGGTCCCTAGAGTGGCGGGGACTAGAGGATGGCCTGGCAAGGTATGCGCAGGGCCCGAGTCTGGGCATCGCTCATTTAGGTGTCACATGCGTAGTCGTTACCTGCGGTGTGGCACAGAGCCAGGGTGTGCGGGTGATCCCTAGGGGAGATCATGGTGCATGCATAACCGGATTGTTTTTATGGTTTTCGGATGTGGGCCATTTTCTGGGAAAATGGCGATATTTGGTTTTCGAGGCTTTTGATCCATTTTCTGGGAAAATGGTGGTTTGGGCCATTATCTGGGATAATGGCGAGGCTTGGTTTTAAGGATATGTTTTTGTGGGCCAAATGGGTTTTTGGCGTGCGTGGAAAAATATGATTTTATGGGTTTTGTGAATTGGCATCCTTTCATGCATATTGTTTGAGTTTTATATGTTTTTATCTAGTGGTGTTTGGAGTTTACTTACCTGCAGCACTATTTTTGGTACCGTAGATTTTGGTGCAGAGATCGAGGATGAGGAGGAGGAGGCTGAGCCCGAGGATGCGGCTCCGCCGGGATGCTGATGTTATGCTTTGTATTTGGTTTAAATTTATGTTTGTGTTTTGTAATATTTATTTAAGTATGTGTTGAACAGCTTTGTATTAAACAAGAAAAAAATTCTGGTACTTAGTTATTGACTTGCTTTTCGCTGCGTATTTCTCGTGCACATTCGTCGCTTATACACACACTTGGCACACGTCGAAAGGATGATGACCCGTGATGTCATCATCCGGACGTCTCAATTTTTCCGTGTTCGTGCGTGGGGATTTGGTGGCGTCATAGGTGGTATCAGAGCGGTTTGGCTCTGGGTAAAACCACATGTCCCGTAGGTAGTACCAGAATGTTTTTAAGGTTGTGTTTTAAAAATTATGTTAAGTAAAGTTGTTATTTGATTGGTTTTATTTGTTTAATTTGTTTTATTTGTTTGAACTTGTTTGCTTGTTTTTATTTATTTAGTTATGTTCTGCAAGCTGGTTTCTTTTTGTTTCTTGTTATGTGGTGTTGGTCTTTGGTTTTTGTTTTTGTTTGTTGTTGGTTTTATTTGTTTTTGTTTTCTTAAAGGGGGTCAAAGGTTGTGGTGGCAGAAAAAATGGTGAGACCAAGGAAATCTACTCAGGAGCCACGGGACAATACATCAAGAGATGACTCCATAGCCCAAGCAATACGGCAGATGACGGAGTTTATGCAGCAGAATTTTAGGCCACAGCAGACAGGGCCTTGGCCACAACAAGGGGGTCCCTGGCTACCACAAGGAGGGCCTTGTCTGCAACAAGGAGGACTTTGGCTTCAACCAGGAGGTCATTGGCCATATCAGGGAGGGCCTTGGCTTTACCCAGGAGGATCTAGTAGCATGGTGCAAGCTGGATGCACCTATGAGCGCTTTCTGGCGCATAGGACCCCACACTTCACTAGAGAAGAGGATCCGCTTCAAGCTGGAAAGTGGATCAAGGACTTGGAAAGAACTTTTGAGGTGTGTGGTTGCACCAAGGCACAACAAGTACTTTACGCCAGCTATCTGTTGCAAGGCACCGCTTCTGATTGGTGGGATACCAAGAGGGTGATGCTGGAATCAGAATTGGGATCCTTCGCCGCTGTGACCTGGCAGCGTTTCAAGAAAGAATTTAACAACCGCTTCTTTCCCGCTTCTGTAAGGAAGCAAAAGGCAAGAGAGTTCTCAAATTTGGTTCAAGGGAGCACGACAGTGGAACAGTACGCCCGAAGATTTATAGAACTTGGGCGGTTTGCTCCCCACCTCATCGCCACAGAGGAGATGCGAGCTGAGCGTTTTCAGGAGGGACTACGCCCTGATATACGCCGTATGGTGGTTAGCCACCGGATATCCACTTTTCAGGACTTAGTGGATGTGGCCACCCTTGTGGAGCGAGAGAATAATCTGAGTATGGGATCCCCTCCGGGTCATAAGAGGCGGAGTTTTTTCTGGTGAAGGAAGCAGCTCGGGTTCGCCTCAGAAATTTGTTTAGCGGATCGGAACTCAACCGCAAGCATCCTCAGGTGTTCGCATGGGAGGACGTGCGCCTGTTTGCGGAGTTTGTAATAGAGCCCATGTGGATGAGTGCCCTTCTGGTGGGGCTCGATGTTATAATTGTGGCCAGCAGGGTCACTTTGCCCGAGAGTGTCCAAGAACAGTTCAAGGAAGCCGTGGAGGTAGACGCGATGGAAGAACAAATCCAAGACAAGCAGTGCAAGCCCGGGTTTATGCTGTCACACCCGGAGATGTGGATGATGAGGCACCAGCGACCCATGATGCTGGAGTAATTACAGGTATGGATTAATTTAATTTAATTTTATGTTGGATTTAATTTTTGGTGTATTTGGTTTCTCCTTTGTTTTTTTGGATTTCATGGGTTATGTGTTTGGTTTAGGGAGAGTCCGTTTGTATGAGTTTTATGCTTGCACTTTGTTTGATTCCGGTGCTTCACAGTCATTTGTATCTTCCACGTTTGCGCAGATGTGTAATTTGGTCACGAAACCTTTGCCAAAGTCATTGGTAGTGGCTTTACCTGATGGTGAAATGATGTGGTGATCCAAGGTTGCGTTGGGATGCCCGTTAAATTTTGATGAAAGGTTCTTGGATGCTGATTTGGTGGTGTTTAAGCTGTTGGGTTTTGATATCATCCTCGGGAGGGATTGGCTATACCGATATTCTGCGAGTATTAATTACAGAAGTCGGGTAATTACCTTTCAGCTTCCAGATGGTGATTGTCTGGAATTTGCGGGGAGTAAGTTAAAAGAAAAGCCGGTAATTATATCGGCAATCCAAGCAAGAAGAGAGATTGCATGGGGAGCGGATGCATTCTTAGTTCAGATGTTGTCTACGTCGTCTGAGAAGAAGTCTTTGGCAGACATTCCAGTTGTGGAAGAATTTCTCGATGTGTTTGTGGATGACTTGCCCGGACTACCCCCTGTTCGGGAAATGGAGTTTGTTATAGACTTGGAACCTGGAGCGGCTCCTGTACATAAAGCTCCTTATCGCATGGCACCGGCTGAATTAAAAGAGTGAAGACTCAGTTGCAAGAGCTGGTTGATAAGGGATTTATTCAACCTAGTATGTCGCCGTGGGGTGCGCCAAGTTTGTTTGTTAAAAAGAAAGATGGAACCCTCCGTATGTGCATCGATTATCGGGAATTAAATAAGGTGACCATCAAAAATAAATATCCTCTCCCACGGATAGATGATTTATTTGATCAGCTTCAAGGAGCAGCTGTGTTCTCGAAGATTGATTTAAGGTCGGGCTACTACCAGCTGAGGATCAGAGACAAGGATGTGCCCAAAACTGCTTTCAGGTCGAGATACGGGCATTATGAATTTAAGGTGATGCCGTTTGGGCTAGCTAATGCCCCTGCTGCTTTTATGGATTTAATGAATCGAATATTTCGACCTTATCTAGATTCCTTTGTGGTAGTATTCATTGATGATATTCTGATTTATTCCCGAGATGTTGAAGAGCATGTGTATCATCTTCGTCTGGTACTTGGGAAATTGAGAGAACACCAGTTATATGCCAAGCTCAGCAAGTGTGAATTCTGGCTGGAGGAAGTCAGATTTCTTGGGCATGTGATTTCCCGAGACGGAGTGGCTGTTGATCGTACTAAGGTGGAAGCCATTTTGTCATGGCCGCGTCCGACTACAGTGCGCGAGATCCGGAGTTTCTTGGGACTTGTCGGATATTACCAAAGATTTGTGGAGGGATTTTCTCGCCTATTCGGACCTCTCACAGCTTTGACTCGAAAGAATGCAGAATTTGTTTGGTCAGATAAGTGTGAGAGAAGCTTCCAAGAATTGAAGAACAGGTTGACGACGGCACCAGTGTTAGCGCTTCCAGAACCGCATAAGCCATTTGTAGTCTTTAGCGATGCGTCTAAATTCGGTTTGGGTTGTGTCCTTATGCATCTCGTCAGCTATAGGACCATGAGAAGAATTATCCAACGCACAATTTGGAATTGGCTGTGATTGTTTTTGCTCTCAAGATTTGGCGGCACTTTTTGTATGGGGAAGCATGTGAAGTATACACCGATCACAAGAGCCCGAAGCACTTGTTTTCCAAGAAAAATCTAAATATGAGGCAGAGGCGATGGCTAGAGCTAATCAGTGACTACCAGTGTGAGATCAAGTATCATCCGGAGAAGGCTAATATAGTTGCTAATGCTTTGAGCCGAAAATCGCACTTGGAAGATGAAGCCGAGCCGTCGGAATTGGATTCTTTGCTTTGTGGAATGAGAAGACTCCTTATTGAAAGTTCACAGCAAGAAGAGATTCTATTTTCAGTTCTTGATGTTCGGGTAACTGATTTTGAGGAATTGAAGACTCTTCAAAGGAAGGATCCGAAGCTGCTGAATATCATAAAAAGAGTCAAAAAATCTCGAGGGCTGTTGCACTATAGTATGGATAAAGATGGAATACTTCGGTTCCGAGATTGCAGAGTGGTCCCCAAAGATTCAGAATTCAAGGAGCGGATCATGGCAGAAGCTCATGCGACCCCTTACTCAGTTCATCCCGGTCGTACGAAAATGTACTGGGACTTGAAGAAAAATTATTGGTGGGATGGAATGAAGAGGGATATTGCCTTATATGTTGAGAAATGCCACACATGCTGTCAAGTGAAGGTCGAGCATCAAAGACCCGCAGTTATGCTCCAACCCCTCCCTATTCCTGAGTGGAAATGGGATGACATCACGATGGACTTTGTAGTGGGTTTGCCAAGAACGCCTAGTGGGAAAAATTCTGTTTGGGTGATTGTTGACCAGTTAACCAAGAGTGCTCATTTCTTGCCTGTTAATAACACCGATTCCTTGGGTAAGTTGACACGCTTGTAGGTGAAAGAAATAGTGCGGCTGCACGGCATACCAAAGAGTATAGTGTTGGATCGAGACCCAAGGTTCACATCGCAGTTCTGGAAGAGTTTGCAGGCAACTTTGGGTACTAAGTTGAAGTTCAGTACTGCATATCATCCACAGACAGACGGCCAATCAGAGCGCACCATTCAGACCCTTGAAGACATGTTGCGAGCATGTGTCATAGAATTTCAAGGGAGTTGGTATATAATAATAGCTTCCATGCGACCATTCAGATGGCTCCCTATGAAGCTCTTTACGGGAGGAAGTGCAGATCGCCCTTGTGTTGGGATGAAGTCGGGGAGAGTAGGATAATTGGACCCGAAATAATTCAAGAGATGCAAAGCCAAGTTCGGATCATCAAGGATAAAATGGCGGCAGCTCAGAGTCGTCAAAAAAGCTACGCTGACACCAGGAGGAGAGAGTTATCTATTGAAGAAGGTGATTGGGTTTATCTCAAAGTCTCTCCCATGAGAGCTGTTAAGTGTTTTGGTAAGAAGAGGAAACTGGATCCGAGGTATGTCGGCCCTTTTCAGATTCTAGAGAAGGTAGGGTCCGTCACCTATAGAGTTGCTTTGCCAGAGTATTTTGGAGATATTCATGATGTCTTCCACATATCGTCCTTGAAGAAGAGCTTTGGACAACAAGAGCCACGCTTTGTCAACCCAGAGAGTATTCAGTTGCAACCGGATCTCACTTATGAGGTTGTTTCGTCGCAGATCATGGATTGGAGGGAGCAATAGTTGAGGTCCAAGGCGATACCTTTGGTTAAAGTGGCATGGGGAGATCCGTTAGCTCAAGACTTCTCTTGGGAGTGACTAGCGGACATGAGGGAACAATACCCATACTTGTTTGAGTAATGAAGGTACGTATCTTAATCTTGGTCACAGATGGTTTATGTGATTTTATGTGGCTTGTTTTAAGTTGGTGGTTGAGCTTGCAAATTTCGAGGACGAAATTTGTTTTAAGGGGGGAGAATGTGATGACCCGCTTTTACGTGTATTTTCACTAAAGTGTTGTTTTTATTTTAATTAATATATTGGTTCATTTATTTTAAATTAATGTATTTTAATTGGTTTTTATTTATTTGATGCGGTGTTTAATTTATTTAGTCGTTTTACAGTTTTTAAAATCGTTTTCGGCTGATCAATTTTGGTTTCCGGAGTGAGGACTGGACCTCATTTCTTTTCCCTCATCTTTTCATTTTCTTTTCTCTTTTTCCTTCTTTTTTTTCCTTTTTCCTTCTTTTTCTTTCTTTTCTTCTTCTTTCTTCTCCTTTCTTTCCCGCGTACGCCGAACAGTTTTGTTTTCTCCTTCCCGTCGCCGCCCCTTTGACCGCCCAGTTCTCCGCCGTCCGGCCACCGTTTAGTGTACCACCACCACCATTATCTTCCCCTTCCACCAGAGATCATCCCCACCAATTTTCACAGCCATCGGACCAGTCGTTAGCCTCCCTGAGCTGCCAGAAGTCACTGCACCTGCTCTGTTTTTGCCCCTGTCGCCGGTTGCTTTTGCAGCCCAGAACCGCCACTCGCTGGTGGCGTGGCCTACACCACCTGCCCAGTTTTCTTCCCCTCTCACCGGTGAACATCCCCACCAAGTTTCACCTCCATCCGAGCCACCGTTACCGCCACGAGCTCCTCCAAGCCATATGGTTTTTCACCGATTCCGGTGCCATCGCACCACTTCCGACCACCATCTCTTCACAGCTTCTTCCCCTACCTCTTGCCGACCTAAACCACCCATTTCCGACCTCGATCCATTGCCGGAGCAGCTCCCACGAGCTCAACTCCGTTCAGCCCCTTTTTGGCCTTCGACCACCATTTCCACCACCACCCACGGCCAAACTTCACTTCCACTAGCTTCATAAACATCCTTAGACCATTCCCTATCAATCCCGAGCCTTGGTTTTTCCTCGTTCAAAAGTGGGTATTTTACAACCGACAGCCACAGTGAAATTTCACTGTTACGTTGCTTTCCTTCCGCCGTTTGCAACGCCGCGTGTTTTCTAAAAATACCATATAGCGCTGTAAGTATTTTTCAAACCCTACTTTTAGATTTAAATATATTTTTCTCTTTCAATAATTAATTGTTGTTGGTTGGCTGATTCCAGACTGAGTCCGAGGAGTTCGGGGTCGGATAGATTGAGGACGGAGTGCTTGGTTTTGCTTGTGTGCGATTGCTTGATTATTTGGGCCATGAGGCGTGAGTTGCATATTGTGTTTATGTGCATTTTGTTTTAATAGCGAAAAGCCCATTTTATTGGCATAAATGGTTTTTGGGTGCGTGTGTCTTACGAGCCCAAGCCGGGATGGGTTATTATCTCGGTGGAGCTCCTCTGGTCACTCAGGAGTGGATAATACTGAGTGACATCCCCTGGGTTGTCGCAGAGCTGCGACCGGATCGCACGATACGGTAATGCTGTCGTGACGACTTCGTGGTCCCTAGAGTGGCGGGGACTAGAGGATGGCCTGGCCAGGTACGCGCGGGGCGCGAGTCTGGGCATCGCTCGTTTAGGTGCCACATGCGTAGTCGTTACCTGCGGTGTGGCATAGAGCCAGGGTGTGCGGGTGATCCTTAGGGGAGATCATGGTGCATGCATAACTGGATTGTTTTTATGGTTTTTGGATGTGGGCCATTTTCTGGGAAAATGGCGATGTTTGGTTTTCGAGACTTTTGATCCATTTTCTGGGAAAATGGTGGTTTGGGCCATTATCTGGGATAATGGCGAGGCTTGGTTTTAAGGATATGTTTTTGTGGGCCAAATGGGTTTTTGGCGTGCGTGGAAAAATATAATTTTATGAGTTTTGTGCATTGGCATCCTTTCATGCATATTATTTGAGTTTTATTTGTTTTTATCTAGTGGTGTTTGGAGTTTACTTACCTGCGGCACCATTTTTGGTACCGTAGATTTTGGTGCAGAGATCGAGGATAAGGAGGAGGAGGCTGAGCCCGAGGATGCGGCTCCGCCGGGATGCTGATGTTATGCTTTGTATTTGGTTTAAATTTATGTTTGTGTTTTGTAATATTTATTTAAGTATGTGTTGAACAGCTTTGTATTAAACAAGAAAAAAATTCTGGTACTTAGTTATTAACTTGCTTTTCGCTGCGTATTTCTCGTGCACATTTGTCGCTTATACACACACTTGGCACACGTCGAAAGGATGATGACCTGTGATGTCATCATCCGGACGTCTCGATTTCCCCTTGTTCGTGTGTGGGGATTTGGGGGCGTCACAATCGACGAATCTCAAATGATTCCTAGAGGAAAGGATACTGGAGCGGGGTAACACCTAAAGCTAGGGGGTGCCATACGGTGAATGTGAGAATGCAAACTGCAGTACTAAATATGTTAAGAATAAGATGTAGTCACCTCGGTCAAAGTAGGCTGTTGGTTGATGCGATAACTAGTGGGGAACACACATTGCGTAGGGGAGCCATGCAGTATCCAATCACATGTTTAAGTAAAGAATAAGACCATGAGTTCCAAGATATGCTATGTTATGTGAATGATTAAGAACTCGAGCTCATATGTTATGTTACATGTTTAAGAAACAAGAATGAAAAGAAGAAAAGACGTTTTCTAGAAAAGGTCAAAAGGTCTTTGTTTCACGTTATCATTTGAAAAAGTCAAAGTTGCATAACTCAAGTCCATGTCCATGCATTCATTATGGTTTGCTCTTATATGCTTATGATATCTATTGTATGTTTGCTTGTTTACTTACTAGATTTCTCGAGTTCTCATTGTAGTAGTTTTCAGTACCATTCCCCACTTGAAAATGGTAGAAGTTGTGACAGGTACACAAGGCTCTTAGAAACATGAATGGAAATAATGAGTTAGTGGAGGATGAATTTATAGTAGAAGCTTGTTACCACTTTACTCTACATATGTTAAAACTTATAGCAAAACGACTTAAGGAGATTTGCGAGACCCTTAGTGAGACGGACGATGAGACCTAACTTCTTGATCTTGAAAAGGCCTTGAAATTAAGGAACGATATGGATTTTGTAATGGGGTATCTCAAGCAAGCTCAAGATTCCTCGATTGAAGTAAAAGAAGTTGCTATTCAGTTGGGACTTTTGGAGTTGGACCCTCGACGGACAAGGGGAATCTTTTTAATTTTGACAGAAGATGGGACCTTAGTGTTAGTACACATGACTTAGTGGAAGAAAATGAAAATGGAAGAAAGAGTGTGTTTTGATAACTTTTAATTTAATGGTCCCATGTTTTGGGAGTTTGTGAAAAACAACTATGTTTTGGAAGATTCTATGAAATTTAAATCTTTTGGGATAATTGCACTTCGGTACCATGATATTTATTTTACCACCAGACCTATGTAGACAAAGAATTTTGCTGCTGTGAATTACTACATACTGCTAGAACTATAAGTGCATTGCATCTTATCTGTTATGTGCGAGGGGTATGTAGCCTTGAGTTACAAGTCTCGATACTTCAGTCACTATCCAATCCCAAATGGGGGCTGGGGGTATCTCAGGGGTTCTTGGTGGACTTGTACAGTTGAGATAGATGACAGGTTTGGTGCATGACAATGTCAAGACTTGGTGGTTGATGGTGGTGTTTTAAAATAAAGGATGTGGGTGTGGAGGTCTTTGACTGCCATGGCTAGAGGCACTAACAGAAGGCCTGGGTGGTTTTTGACAATGGTTCACAACTGAGCAGGATCTGTTTGAAGGAGGGTTAGCCGTGGGTTAAGAAGATGGTGTTTGGGGGGGGGGGGGGGGTTGGAGGCTTGAGCCTTTAGCACCGAATTTAGGCAACGTTGGCGTCAAATGTGAAAAAGTGGCTCGCGATGAAACTTTTGGTTAGGGATATCACAAGGGAAATGTAGAAATCTAGAGATAGGGGTTTTGAGTGTTAGGATGTCATGGTTGGTGGTGGCTTGGTCGCACATAGCCCTGGGATGGCAATCGAGGGAGAAAATATAGATGGAGAGAGAGAGGTGTTTGGTGGTGTTCAATGGTGACTATGTGGAGAGTGGTTTGCCATGCATGAGCCTTGCGGTGGCTGGTGGTAGTGGTAGGTGTGAGAGAAGGGAGGTAGGGGGTGCAGGGCATGGGCTGGAGAGGGTGCCACAGAGGGAGAAGGGAGAAAAGAAAGAATAGGAGAGGGAAGCGAAGAAAAAAATAAGGAGGAAAATGAAAGTTTTAATTTTAAAAAAATTTGATGCAGTTCATTATCGTCGCAAAAGCTAATAAGTTGCTTGCCACAAAAACTAATAGTGATTTTGGTGCCTTTTCTAGCAAAATTTTTGCCACAAAGTTTTGCTTGTTAGGTGTACCCTTTCTTTTTTTCCAAGAATAGTTTTTGTGTCATCGGCTAAATATTTGCCACAAGATAGTAGGTCTTGGAAAAAAAAAAAAAAACTCGTGTGAAAGGCCAAATTTTTTGTAGTGTAATTTTTTATGCATGATTGTTGGATATTATTTAATATTTAATAAAGGACCTTTCTGTACTTAAATTGTATAAATCATGACGGTATTAATCTACGTAGATCATGCGAGGTCAATTCGAGGGCTGGCCTACTTGTAAAGTATTCAAAATTACTATATATAGTAGGGGTGTGCATCAGGACCAGATTTTTTTCCAGTCTGGATTCGAAACCTGGAATCCGGGTGAATTATCCACCCGGATTACACCCGGGCGGTTGAGAAAAAAACGGATCCAGTTTTCTAACGGGATATTACATCCGGATGTTTTTTTCTCTTGCCAAAATGACACCATTTATTTCTTACATTTAATTCCTCTCAAGCTCTCAAGCTGAACGAATCCTCTCTTCAGCTCTCTTTCTCGTCTCGTCTCTCAAGTTCTCATCCAAAACCCTAGCCGTGCCGATTGCGAATCTGTCTATCTCCGTCTCTGTCTGTATGCTAATCGAAACCGATGGTATGCTAATCTCTCTCTCTTTCTCTCTCTCTCTCTCTCTCTCTCCCGGTTTGGTTGGATTTTTTTGGGTTTGTGTTTGATTTTCTAGGTTTATTATTTTGTGAAGCTGATGTTTATATCTCTTTCCCTTTTTCATGCTTTTGGTCTCTTTTTCTCTGTCTTTCTCTCGGTTTGGTTGGATTTTTCTGGGTTTGAGTTTGATTTTCGCTTGGTCTGTTTGGGTTTGTGTTTGATTTTCTGGGTTTGGAAAGGTAGTCATGATTTTCTGGCTTCATTATTTGTTTTCAAGTTAGTCTCTGTTTTATCTTTATGTTAGGGTGACAAATGGTTGAAGATAAAACAATTCAAATTTAAATATGTTGATGGAGAATTTTGGCCAAATTTTGCATCACCTTTTAAGATGGTAATTTTAAATCATATCTCATTTGGAACAACATGCTTTGATGGTATCTGTTATAGAACAAATTCCCAAATATTTTCCCGAGAAGAGTCAAAAGATCTAGCCTATTATTTTCCTTTTTATGCCAAACCACGTCCTGTTTGGTAAAAACAAAATACCTTGATGTCTCATCTCAATGTGTTTTAATGTTTTGACTAAGATCTCAACAAACTATGCATATCAATTGGATTATGGGGTACCCTTGTATCAGAGTTTTTTTTTTTTTTTTAATCATCGGTTGGGGTTTTGAATATGCTAAAGCATTAGGAGGCAAGTTTTCTAACTATGGTGTAAGATGGTTTTCCTTCAAGTCAGTTGTGCATCAAGTGTAATTGTTTGAAGATTGTTTCTATGAGATATATCTTAACTTAACAAGATCTGGCATGCATTTTTCACACCAATTCTTGCCAATATCTTCTTGTTAAAAAGTCCCTTTGAAGGGTGCCTTTTCTAGAACTTATTCAGACTTGAAAACAAAGCTCTATAATGGCTGTGTTAGAAGAGCATATCAGGAGGGAATTCGAAGGTCTCAGTATGGATAAGCTCTGGATGAGGCAAGAGTTCATATAAATATATTTTGAAGTAACTATGTAACCTGTGGTTGTGGACCATCCTGAAGATATTTTGAGCATTTGAGTAGCAGTACTGCCTAAGTCACCAAAGCTTTGTCTCTTTAGATATGCTCATCGTTATGATTGTTTGGTGTTTTTAGTTTCCTTGGTTTTAGAATTTTTCTGTTTTATGGTTTTCTTGAGACATGTTCCTGTATTGATGGTTTGATTGTCAGTAGTTATTGAATTTCTCTGTTTTCTTACTTCAATGCTTATGCTTATTATTTGATGTTTTCATGCTTCAATGCTTATGCTTAGAGCTATGTATTGGCACATATCTAAAGGATCATGGACATTCTCAATGGACGACTATGGCTGGCAAGTCTCTGATGTCACAAGAGAGGGGTTGAAGGTAATGCTTCAATTCTGTCATGATACATGTATATACTAAAATCCCACATTCTCAAGGTTTGTTCCAAAGGAAGAAGTCAACTTTTGGCTAAACCTTCTTTTCTGTAGGTTACACTTTTGCTCTCACAAATATCAGAGGACCTAGTTGGGGAAAAACTTGATACTGAGAGGTTTTATGATGCTGCCAATATCATTCTTTCTCTACAAGTAAGAATTTATCTTACCAATACCCATGCTTCTCTTTTGACTTAGTTAATAAAACTAAAAGATCAATTATACTCCACATCTTTGATTTTATCATCTTTAATCACACTTGCTAATAATATGACACATATTAAGTGGCTTCATAGGAAAAAATGCACTCAAAACTGGACACATCAGCTGATGTGATTGATAATAACAAAATTGAGGATGAAGAACAATATTTCTCAAACTAAAAACCTGTTTCTAGTTAGATAATTCATCTCAATTCAGTAACTTCATTATGTTGCATTTCTAAAATGGTTCACCAAAATAATTAAATTTCTTTCAATTGCCAATGTAGAGTAGCAATGGTGGTTTCCCAGCATGGGAGCCTCGAAGAGCATCCCCATGGATGCAAGTAACTTCAACAATTATAATTAACTCTACATAACCATATAAGGTTCATTTATGGAAATCCTCAAGATCGATGGCCTCAAATCTAAAACATCACCCTATAAAGCTTGCAAATTCTTAAGTCTCAATTGCTACGAAATTGCTTCTTCGTGTCGGCAAAAATCTATAACCTCTAATTTAATTAATCCCTCAAATGTTTGTTGAACCTACTACCATAAACCCCACAAGCTTATTTCATAACATAAATATAAGGCCTCAAACCTTAGATAAAATTCTCTTAAACCTATCCTTTAAGTTCGTTGAACCTACACTCTCTTATTCTATAGCCTTATTACATAAATTCTACAGAACCTAGGACCTCAATCATCTTAAGTGACTTAAAGTAAATTCCCCTCCTCATTGCGTCATGAGTTCGTATTCCAAAAAGATCAAGCATATCATGACATTCCCTTCAGACCTCAACGTTATAAAGGCAAGTCACATTGCTGAGAATTCAAGCCTACTATACTAAATTTTCATGCCTAATAATAGTATTCTCAATTTACCATCTTCCTGCCACAACACCACCTTTGACCCCATTTAAATATCGAATAAAACAAACATAAAACCAAAACCAAAACCAAATAACAAGAAAATAAAATATACTAGCATACAATAACATAACTAAATAAATAAAATACAAACAAGCTAACTCAAATAAATTCAAATCAAATAAAACAAATCAAATAGCAAACTTTAAATAAAATAAATTTCAAATCACAACTTTAAAACTTTCTGGTACTACACCTACGGGACATGTGGTTTTACCCAGAGCCAAACCGCTCTGATACCACCTGTGACGCCCCCAACTCCTACATACAGACACATGGAAATCGAAGCGTCGGATGATGACAACACGGGTTACCATCCTATCGCCAAGTGCTAAGTGTGTGTACATGCAACAAGTGTACAATAAAAACACGCAGCGGATAATAAAAGTCTTATAACTAAGTACCAGAATTTTTGTTTAATACAAACCCGTTTAAACCACACATAATAAAATATTAAAAGTTTCAAAACCATAATACAAGATATAAAAACTAGTAGAGATATTTTTTGACGTAACAACTCCAAATCAAAACTCTAGCGAAGCCGCCTCCTCCTCCTCCTTCTCAACATCTGCATCAAAATCTACGATACCAAAATGGTGCCGCAGGTAAGTAATTATCCAAACGCCACAAGATAAAAAGATATTAAACTCAACAATATGCATAAAAGGATGCCAAATGCATATGTCCCATAAATCCACATTTTTTCATGCACGCCAAAAGTCCCATTTGGCCCCAAAACATATTACTTTCCAACTTACGCCAAAAGTCACATTTGCCCCAAATCCAATTCAATTCAATATCCAATTAATCCGAATGCACCATGACCTCCCCTAAGGGTCATCCGCACACCCTGGCTCCCATCGTCACACCACGGGTAATGACCATGTGTGTAACTTCGTAAGGAGTGATGCCCAGTTCCACGCCCTGCGCGTACGTAGCCAAACATCCTCTAGCCCCCGCTAGTAGAGGGGCCACGGAGTCAGTACGAGAGCGTTACCATCCTGCCCACTCCCGTTGTCGCCCAGTGACAACTCAGGGGATGTCACTCAGTATATTACGCTCCCGAGTGACCAGAGGAGCTCCATCGAGATAATATCCCATCTCGGCTTGGGGACGTGATACACATGCACCCGAAAATCCATTTACACAGATAAAACCAGTTTTTCTCAATTTAATACATGCACATGAATGCACCATGCAATGCACACCTCAAGACACAATTTATCTAACAAATCTCAACATCAACAATAACCGAACAATTCCGTCCTCAAATCCATCCGACCCCCGACTCCTCGGACTCAGTTCAGAATAACCAACCAGTCAATGAATTTATTGTAAAAGCAATAATATATTTAAATTTAAAATAGAGTTTGAAAAATACTTACAGCGCTATATGATAATTTTTGAAGGATCAAGGAGCTGCAAATGGAGGAGAAAAAGCTATGTAACAGTGTAATATACACTATGGCCGTGGGTTGTAAAATACCCACTTTCGAATGGGGACAAACCAAGACTTGGGATTGATAGGGAATGGCCTAGAGGTATCTATGAAGCTAATGGAACTGAGAATGGGCCATGGGTGGCGGTGGAAATGGTAGTGGGGGCTGCTCCGGCAACGGATCGGAGCTGAAAATAGGTGGTTTAGGATGGCAAGAGGTAGGTGATGATGTGGTGAAGAAATGGTGGCCGGAGGTGGAACGACGGCGACGACATGGAGGAAAAACCGTGTGGCTTGGATGAGTTCGTGGCGGCTAACGATGGCTCAGATGGAGGTGAAATTTGTGGGGAGGTGTGCCGGCTGGAGGGGAAGTTTTCTGGGTGGGTGGTGTTGACCACGTTGTCGGCGAGCGGTGGCACTAGGCGGTGGAACGAAAACGGCGATAGTGAGGAAAGAGAGAGTGCGTCGCGCACTGGAGGAGAAACAGAAAAGAAGAAGAAAAGAGAAAGAAAGAAGAAAAGAAAGAAAAGAGAAAGAAAAAGAAAAGAGAAAAAAGAAAAAGAGAAAAAAAACGATGGAGAAAAGAAATGAGGTCCAATCCTCACCTCTAGAGTCCAGAAACTGATCCGACAAAAACAACTTTAAAAGCTATAAAACGAATAAAATAATTTAAAAACAACATCAAGTTAAAATATAATAAATAACTAGTAAAAACTAACAGCATAATTTTAAATCCAAAAACAAACTAAAATAAATTACACAGCAATTTAAACTCAAAACAATAATTAATATTAAGAAAGCTCTACAAAAGAAATATCACAACTAAATAAATCCAATCAAAATACGATAATTTAAAATAAAAGAACTAATATTTTAGTTAAATTAAAATACTCCTTCAGTGAAAATACACGTAAAAACGGGGTATCACAGATAGCTATGTCGGTTTTTGTTTGATAGGATGGAAAGGCAAATGAGTAATAATACATTGAACCTCTATGTGAACCACGCATGTAGTTGACCATCCAATTGAAGTCGAACCACCGATCCACTATGATCACTTCCCACTTATATTACAGATCAGGTAGATTTTGAAGACTATTTATGACCATCCTAGTGTTGATTGCACAATTTAGAGTGGTAGTACTGAAGCGTAGTTAATTTTCTCAATACATCTTACAAGTGAAGGATGTTCAAAATTCTTGGTTGATGAAGCTGACCTAGAGAGACGAGGAACATATCATTCTGAATGAGAAAGACTTGTATGAAGATGAGACTAAGTTGGAGCCTAGTGATATGCATGGCTGAGATTCAAAAGCAAAAGATGATGGTGACTTGTTCTACCCCCGGTATAATAATTAGATTATTATATTGTATAATTGTTTGTTATGATTAATAATATTATATTACACGTAATCTATGTTATTATTTTTAAATATGATTTAAGGTCATTATACGATAATAGTCAGGAGCTTAATTGATCAAAAGAGGGCTACATGTGAGAACCGCTCCCATCATAGGTCAGAACACCCCCACACGAATCAATTGTACGAAATCTTGTAACTCTAGACAAATGGGAACGCCCAGTCAGACGGCCAAGGTGAGCAAAGACTTCAGGCAAAAAAGAGTTAGGCAAGCACGACACTAGGTGAGCAAAGGCCTAGGTAAAAAGAAAGCAAGCAAGTGAAATAAGCATCACTTTTGGGTGAACAATGACAAGGCAACCAAAGGAACGCAGATTAAACACTCGGCAAGCAATGGTTAGACAGACAATGTGAATCGAGCAAGTTAGAAGGCAAGCAAGGGAATTCGGGAGGGCAAAGGTAAGCGAGCTGAAGTATGAAACAAGTTCCACGAGGAACAAGGCAATACTAATCCGAAAGAAATATCCGAGGTATGCTTTCTTACCCTCTGTAATGCCCTCAAATTCTGTTTTGGATTGGACAGACATTTGAAGCATTGAGATATACAACACAAGGATACCTGCCCCCATTCATGACATATAAGATGCAATGTTCCTAACATGAATCTAGCATTATGCAATATTCGTAATGGATAATTTTTTTTTCTTTCCTTAGCAATACTATGCACCAAACTGAGATCACAACACTAGTTCAAAATGGCTATGATAAAAAAAGTATTGGAGATGCAACTCCATAGTACAAGTAGTAATTTAAGTTAACTACTATATTAACATTGACGTCACACTGTCGCTTAGTCCACTATGTTTAGTTGGTCAAAACCTAATTCTCCTTTGGGTCTTGTAATAAGATCTACCATTCAGGAGAAATGGTAGTTGAGACTACCACAGTGAGATTTGATTACAGATCTCAACAAGTTAACAGAAAACCTCCACACAGGTTAATGATGCATGCATGATAGTAAAAGAATGAATGCATAGTCAAATTCATAAGCAATCATAGTATAACTTGACATACAACGTAATATAACTGATATAACTTAAACTGAAACGTGAACTGAATTTGACTTATCTAAACTGACCTAGACTTAAACTGAGACTTGACTTGACATAAACTTGATTTGAAACTTGACTTAACATGAACTGGAAATCTTGTTCTTTAACTAATTAAACTTAACTTGACATGAACTTAAACTTGAACTAAGAGTTAACTTGATATGAACTTGAACTTGAGCTGAAACATAACTTGACATGAACTTAAACTTAACTTAACATAAGCTTGAAATTGAATTTTGACAATCAAAATGATTCCACCAGTCGTTTTGTCAAGAATAGTGAACAATCAGAATGATTTTGCCCAACATATTCCGTCAAAGATACTCAAACAATCAAAATGATTACATCACGAGTATTTTAAATCACGTACCCTAGCAATCAAAATAATTACACTAGGAGTACCTAGTAATACTCTGACAATAAGAATGATTACATCATGAGTATTTTAAATAAGATATCCTAACAATCAGAATGATTAATCTAGGAGTATCTGCATAACTGACTTGAACTGAATTTTGACAATCAAATTGATTTCGCCAGATGTACCTTGTGTGAATTACAAATAGAGATGCTTAGACAATCATAGTGATTATATCACGAGTATTCTATACATACCTGACTTGAACGCAACTCGAAAGATATGACTTAATTGAGATAGAAATATTTCATAACATGACATAAATATGTAACAGACAGCATACTTAACATGACATACTTACAACAATGAATTTTACATGACATGACATACTTGTAATAGATGACATAATTAACATGATGTACTTGTAATGTATAGCAATACATGATAGAATATCTTATGTAACAGATGAATAATGCATGATAGAATAAAATTCTGTGTAACAAACAAATATGTGATAACTTAGCATGGAATGACATATATGATAACATACATATAAACACTGTAGTTCCATTACTTATCACCCATACATAGTAAACTGCTAGTAAGTTAAAAGCTAACTTATCATGGTCTTTGTGTTTTATAAGTAATTTAAAGTACGATCACGAGGAACTGAAAATAGTAATTTATAAAAGTTAAAAATTAATCACTAACAATTAAAAATATGGAAAATACTAACTTAGAGCCAAATTACCATTTTATCCTCTACATGTGGAAAAATGACCATTTTACCCCTAATTAAAGGATTTTGCATCATAACTCTAAAAGTCATCAAAATTTACATACCTCATGTAAATAATATCCTAAATTCAAATATCAAATCAAAAAATTTTAAAACTAAACACAACCATAAAAACTTCATAGAGGCCGAAACTTGCATAGGCTTTTTCCTTAGCCTTTGTTGCCATTCTTCAATTCTCAAAACTCATGATCAAACCAAATTTTTGCAACAAAGATCTTCCTATCCTAAGTTTAAAAATATACTTCAAACACCCACTCAAAATTGTGATGACCCGCTTTTACGTGTATTTTCACTAAAGGTTGTTTTTAATTTAATTAATATAATAGTTCTTTTATTTTAAATTATTGTATTTTAAATTGGTTTTATTTTATTTGATGCGGTGTTTAATTTATTTAGTCATTTTACGATTTTTAAAATCGTTTTCGGCGGATTAGTTTTTGGATTTTCGGAGTGAGGATTGGATCTCATTTCTTTTCTTTTCTCTTTTTTCTTTTTCCCTTTTCCTTTTTCTTTTTCTTCTTTTCTTTCATTTCTTTCTTTTTCTTCTTCTTTCTTCCCCGGTTTCTCTCTCCCCACGCGCTGCTTCTTCCATTTCTCCTTCCCATCGCCACCTGTTGACCAGCACAGACCGCCGCTATCCGGCCACCATGTAGTACACCACCCCCACCAAAATCTTCCCCTCCCACCAGTGATCATCCCCACCAATTTTCAGGGCCGTCCGACCAGCCGTTAGCCACCATGCACGGCTGGAAGTCATGGCACCAGCCCTTTTTCCCTCTCTGTCGCCGGTTGCTTTCTCAGTCCAGAATCGCCGCTCGCCAGCAGCGTGGCCTACACCACCCACCCAGTTTTCTTCCCCTTCCACTAGTGAACATCCCCACCAAGTTTCACCTCCATCCGAGCCACCGTTAGTCACCATGAGCTCCTTCAAGCCACACAATTTTGAGCTTTTCCGGCGCCGTCGCTCCACCTCCGGCCACCACCTCTTCACAGCTTCTTCCCCTACCTCTTGCCGACCTAACCCACTCATTTCCGGCCTCGATCCATTGCCAGAGCAGTTCCCACGAGCTCAACTCCGATTTGGGCTTTTTCCGCTTCCACCGCCATTTCCACCACCACCCACGGCCAAAACTTACTTCCTTTAGCTTCATAAACATCTCAAGATCCTTCCCTATCAATTTTGTATCTTGGTTTGTCCCTGTTCGAAAGTGGGTAATTTATTACCCACGGCCACAGTGTAAAATACACTGTTACGTTGCTTTTCCTCGGCCGTTTGCAACGCTGCGAGCTTTCAAAAAATACCGTATAGCGCTGTAAGTATTTTTTAAACTCTACTTTTAGATTTAAATATATTTTTCTCTTACAATAAATTATCTGATTCGTTGGTTGATTCCGGAGTGAGTCTGAGGAGTTCGGGGGTCGGATGGATTGAGGACGGAGTTGATTGGTTTGGCTGTTTGTGCTTGGTTGGTTGTTTTGTGTATTGAGATTCCATTTACATGATGAATGCACATGCATTTTATTTAATTGAGAAAAATCATGTTTTGTTGGCGTAAATGGATTTTTGGGTGCGTGTGTATCACGACACCAAGTCGGGATGGGGTATTATCCCAGTGGAGCTCCTCTATTCATTCAGGAGCATAATATACTGAGTGATGTCCCCTGAGTTGTCGCTGGGCGACAACAGGGGCGGGCGGGATGGTAACGCTTTACGCACAGACTCTGTTTCCCTTCGCTGGCGAAGGCTAGAGGATGCTTGGCTACGAACGCATGGGGTGCGGAACTGGGCATCGCTCGTTGACACAGTTTCGAATGTGCTTCCAAGTGTAGAAGTGTCAAGTTGTATCAAGGATAAGTCCAGGATCGTATTCCACAGGGACAATGGGTTATCAAAGCGTATAAGAGATTTGTGAGTAACAAATGAATCAAGTATGAGAGATGAAAATAAAATTCTAATGCAATGCAAAAAGATAATCGAAATTGAAATTAGAGTTTCTAAAAAAAACAAATTAATGAACACTTGGGTTGGGTTTGAGACTCTCTTTATTTTGGATTCTAGATAATTTTCTCGATTAACAACCCAATCAAGGCATTGATAATCGGAAGATAAAAAGGTTTAGCTCAAGTTTTGCAATATTTTCCTAAGGGATTTTCTATTTTACTAGCCGAACACACATTAACAAACAAACAAGAGAAGCCTTGATAATTTTCAAGCTTTTCTTGTGCCTTACGTCAACAACAAAACAAGAGCAAGAGCTTCAATCTATTTTCAATTTAAATCCGACTAGTAACATAGTGAAATCAATAATTATCAACAAAATATTGCATCAATCTAGAATCCAAACCAAATCACGTCCCATTCCACAACCCAAGCTTAAGAAATTAGCTACGCATAATATTTCTAGCAATAAAAAGTAATCTAAGTAAACTCATATTAAAAATTAAAGAAAATACTAACATAGAATAAATTTTAAAATGCAAAATAGATGATCTATACAAAAAAAACAGCAGTTCAAACGGTCAAAGCTCAAAGAAATAAAACAAATCAAAACTAACTAAATGAATAAAACTTAAGAAAATTAAATGAAGCTTAATGCTGCCCAAAGGAAATGAAAAGAACAACAAGCCAAATCCTCTAACAAACCAAATGAAATGAATCCGTAAATAAAAGTCTAATCCAAAGAGAATGGGAAGTAGAGGTTGAAACAGCCGCCACAAGAAACGAAATAAAAACAAATAAAAACAAGAGAGAGTTCTCCCAGGTCTGTAAACCTCAACCTGAAAAAAAAAAAGCAAAAAAAGAAAACAAATAACCAGCTAAATGAAAGGTAGAAGAAACTGTCGAGTGTCTGAAACGAAAGAAAGGAATTAACAACTCTGCTGCTACCTACTGCTATGAACGAAAATGAAAAGAAGAAGAAAAACTCAAACTAAACTACTGCTGTAGCCGAACGAAATATGAAAGAAAAAGCAAGAAGATAAAACTGCATCCTTGCGTCCGAAAACAACAGAAAGAAAACTGAAACTCCAAGCTCCTGCTGCTGCCAAACCGAAAGCAAGAAAAAAATGAATGAAGGTAAAAGTCAAGAAAAACAGCCCAAAAACTTGACTCCTCCCCCCTGCCAAACGAAGACTCCCAGCCGTATAAAACAAGTTGAGAAGTAAAGAGTCATCTCCTGCTGCTTTTGGTCCAGCTATCCTCCATCTTCCATGTGCAGAAACAAGAAAAGCTTGCCTTCCAGCAACATGTTTTCTGCATTGGTGTGCTGCTGGTCCACATTTGAGGCTGCTGTCTGTTGTGTTTGCACCTTTCTGCATGTGTGATGTTGTGGTCCGAATGATGCTGCATGTGTAAGTTTTCTGCTCCAGCCGTCCAAGGGTCTACATGTGTGAGCTGCTGTGGGTCCAACTATGTGCTGTCCGAAGGATGCTCTCTGCTGTAACGTGCTGCGTGTGTGAGTCTACTGCATGTGTGAACTGGTCTTCTCCTGCTATAGCAGCTGCATGTGTGAATGGCTGTCTTTTTGCTGCTGTACAACGTGTGTGAGCTGGTGTGAGTGTACTGCATGTATGTTTGCATTTTCTGCATGTGTGCATGCATTTCTTCTCCTGCTGCTCTACGTCTGCATGTGTTCCTGCATGTGTCCGAATGCTTTCTGCACTTTTCTGCATGTGTGCATGTGTGAGTCCACTGCATGGTTGCATTTTCTGCATGTGTGCTGTGTGAGTTCACTGCATGTCTGCATGTTTGCATTTTCTGCATGTGTGCATGCATGTGTGAGTGCTGTCCATGTGATGTGTGCTGTCCAAATGATTGAAGAAACCTGCAAAGTGTATGGAATTGTGAAGCAACTCTTTTAGGGACAGAGAGCCTACAATTGGAGGTTACATGGCTGTCATGTAGCAAGTTAAATCATTTTGTAATAAGTTGATTTTATGGGTCTAAAAGTAATGCTACAGTCAATATTAGAATTTGATGCATAATTAAGTGTTGAATCCTTATTTGATAAAATAAATCACTCATTTAAACAACTTAATTATGCAATTCTAACCCTTTATCACACCCCCCAACTAGCTTTTTGCTAGACTCTAGCAAATAAAGCGAATGAATTCATGCAAAGGTGAAATTACCAACTTGAGAAAATCTGAGAATCACATGCCCTGAAATAGACTTGTTGAGTTTAAGAACACTAGAGATAGATTAATATGAATTTTGTATCAACTGAGAGATTTATACACCATTTAGTTAATCAACCAAGAGAATTACATGTAACAAAGCTTGCTTTCTTTCAAGTGCATGGAAATGGGGTTAGAATTCCAAGATCGACTACCAAGAGACATTAACAGTTTCAATCACAACAACCAATCTGAGAAAACCACATGGTCTTACTCTAATTCAAAACCATTGTAGTGGCGGCTTTCACGCTATTACACTTTGAAAGGCGCCTACTTCCCTTTTTTTTTGTAAGGACCCCGGTAATAGGCAGTCTTTTCCACTACACAGATGTAATTTATGTTCTTAGATTTCCTAGTGGGGAAATCGGACCTATGAATGTGTGCCTACCCACACTTTCACAAGTCAGCCCTTACCACTAGTCTACCTAAAGGATTTTTTTTTTTTTGATCCCTGGCTTGTCCCTTTTCTCATTTAATTCATTTCAAATTTCTTCCTAAGCCATTAGGATATGGTTCATTAGAGTCTCAAACAATTGAAGTGTAAATCAACCAACAATGACTCAATGTAGTCTTTCTAGGCCTTCTGGGTATGTGTTGTGTGTGTTTTAGCAAAACTTTTAATATCTTTCCCTTGGTTTAACAACTAAATAAAATGGATAAATTCCTCTTTTGACATATACTCTTATTTGCACTACATTCCACTTGTTCCATGACCTCAACAAATCTCCCTTTTTTCTTTTTTTTCTTTTTTTTTTTTTAAATGGACCAAAATATGTCTAAGGCATGCAAACAAAGAAATAAATTCTCTTCCACCCCCCAACTAGATTGTAGCATTGTCCTCAATGATGCAAGAGAAACGAAAGAATTTATACAAAGAGAGTAGTTAAGGGGCAAAACAACTAACAGAAGAACTGAAAATTTAAAGAAAAACTGAAGGAAAGAGGAAAAGGAAGTACCTGGATAGCTTTGAAAGGAATGCAACCAAAATAAAAATAAAAACTGAAAAACAAAAGAAAACAATGAAAAGAGATGGATAGATCAAGAACCATCAATTAGGATCAAGCAAATGTAGAGTAGATTCCTCAGGTGCAAAGTTAGAAATAAAAGGCTTGAGCCTTTGACCATTAACCTTAAAAATGTTACCATTGAGAGGATTCATTATCTCTATAGCACCATGAGGAAAAACAATTTGTACCACATAAGGCCCACTCCATCGAGACCTTAACTTACCAGGGAACAAGTGTAACCGAGAGTTGTACAATAACACTTTTTGATTAGGCTCAAAAGTCTTACGTTGGATGTGTTTGTCATGGAAGTTCTTCATTCTTTCTTTGGACAACTTAGAGTTGTTGTAGGCATCCTTCCTCAACTCATCCAACTCAGACAACTGCAATTTTCTCACACAACCAGCTTTATCAATGTTAAAATTGCATTGCTTAATGGCCCAATACGCTCTATGTTCCAACTCTACAGGCAAATGGCAAGCCTTACCATACACTAGTCTATATGGAGACATGCCCAAAATGGTTTTAAAGGCTGTTCTATAAGCCCACAAGGCATCAGACAATCTCAAAGACCAATCCTTTCTGTTTGGGTTAACTGTTTTTTCAAGAATGTTTTTAATCTCCCTATTTGCTAGTTCAGCTTGTCCATTGGTTTGAGGATGATAGGGAGTAGAGATTTTATGATGGATACCATACTTCTTCATTAAGGCCGAGAAATGCTTGTTACAAAAGTGGGTGCCATTATCACTGATTATGGCTTTAGGCATGCCAAACGTTGCAAAAATGTTTTCTTTCAAAAATTTTAAAACAACTTGATGATCATTAGATTTGCAAGGGACTGCCTCAACCCACTTAGAAACATAGTCAACAGCAAGCAAAATGTATAAATAGCCATAAGAAGAAGGAAATGGTCCCATAAAATCTATCCCCCAACAATCAAAAATTTCAATCACTAGTATGGGTTGCATAGGCATCATATTTCTCCTAGTGATTCCTCCTAATTTCTGACAAGGTTCACAAGTTTTACAAAAACTAAAAGCATCCTTGAACATGGTTGGCCAATAAAATCCGCTTTGAAGAATTTTGGCCACTGTTTTGTGGGCTGAGAAATGCCCACCACAAGCTTCCGTATGGCAGAAATTTAAGACACCAGAAATTTCGTCATTGGGCACACACTTCCTAATGATTTGATCTGAACAATACTTGAAAAGGTAAGGATCATCATAGAAGAACAATCTCACCTCATGCATGAATTTCCGTGTATCTTGAGCGCTCCAATAAGGTGGTGTTTGTCCTGTCACCAAGAAATTTACTATATCAGCAAACCAAGGTAAATTTTCAACTAACATAAGATGTTCATCAGGAAAAGAATCAAGAACAGGTGTCGGTTGTTCAGTTTCAGCAACTATGAGCCTAGACAGATGGTCGGCTACCACATTCTCTACTCCTTTCTTGTCCTTGATGATAATATTGAACTCCTGGAGTAAAAGTATCCATCTAATTAACCTTGGTTTTGCATCTTTCTTTGTCAATAAATACTTGAGAGCTGCATGGTCAGTAAATATGACTATAGGAGAACCAAGAATATATGCACGAAACTTCTCTAAAGCAAATACCACAGCAAGTAATTCTTTTTCAGTAGTAGAATAATTTTTTTGAGCAAAATTCAAAGTTTTACTTGCATAGTAAATGACATAAGGAAGTTTGTTCCTACGCTGTCCAAGAACAGCTCCTATAGCAAAATCACTTGCATCACACATGATTTCAAAAGAAAGTGACCAATCAGGAGGTTGAAGAATAGGAGCAGTGGTTAGCAAAGTTTTAAGCCGACAAAAAGCTTCTTGACACTCAGGTGTCCAATCAAATTTTACATCATTCATCGATAGCTTACATAGAGGCTTAGAAGTAGAGCTAAAGTCTTTGATAAATCTCCTATAAAAACCCGCATGCCCAAGAAAAGATCTAATGTCTTTTATTGACTTAGGTATAAGAAGTTTAGAAATCAACTCAATTTTTGCTCTATCTACTTCAAGTCCTCTAGATGAAACAATATGTCCCAGAACAATGCCCTGTTGTACCATGAAATGGCACTTCTCCCAATTTAGTAGCAATTGCTTCTCTTCACACCTGGCCAAAACAGCTTGTGAATTGGTTAAACAACTCTCAAATGAATCACCAAATACAGAAAAATCATCCATAAACACTTCTAGAGTGTTTTCAATCATGTCACTAAAGATGCTAAGCATGCATCTTTGAAAAGTTGCTGGTGCATTGCATAAACCAAAAGGCATTCTCCTAAAAGCAAAAGTACCAAAAGGACAAGTAAAGGTGGTCTTTTCTTGATCCTCTGGTGCTATTTCTAATTGATAGTAACCGGAGAATCAATCTAAGAAACAATAAAAGGCATGTCCAGCAACTTTTTCTAACACTTGATCAAGAAAAGGCAAAGGAAAATGATCTTTCCTAGTGGCGGCATTCAACTTCCTATAATCTATACACATGCGCCAACCAGTAGGAATCCTCGTAGGAATCGATTCATTTTGTTCATTTTTAATAATGGTAAGCTCGGATTTTTTTGGAACTACATGAATGGGACTTACCCACTTGCTATCCGAGATGGGGTAAATGATACCCACATCAAGCAATTTCAACACCTCACCTTTAACCACTTCCTTCATTGTGGGATTCAACCTTCTTTGCATTTCCCTAGAAGGCTTTGCATCATCTTCTAAATAAATCCTATGGGTACACTCCAAGGGACTTATACCTTTTATATCAGCCATTGTCCATCCAATAGACTTTTTATGCTTCTTAAGGACCTCTAGCAATTTATCTTCTTGTTCACTAGTTAAGTGAGAAGAAATTACCACAGGGAAGGTGCTTTGTGGTCCTAAGAAAGCATACTTTAACTCCAATGGAAGAGGTTTGAAGTCCAAAGTTGGAGATTGCTCCTCCGAAGGCTTGAGGGTTGATGTCAATGGTGGAAGTTGCTCAAATTTTGGCCTCCATGGTGGTGTAACTTGCTGACCTATTGAAGAAACAAAAGATGAGTCATTAACATTATCAAATATTTTCAAATCTTCTTCAAATTCTTCTAAAGAATCAATAAGTTGAAAGTAATGTGCAGAATTTTCATTAATGAAATTTTCTAGCAAATTCACTTCATGAACTTCTTCAACTTCTTGCGGTTGCCTGCAAAGATTAAAAATATTTAGCTCCAAGGTCATATTTCCAAAACTCAACTTTAAAACTCCACTTCTACAATTTATGAGTGCATTAGAAGTAGTCAAGAAGGGTCTTCCTAAGATAACAGGTGCTTGGAAGGTGGAATGATTAGTCAATTGTATGTCGAGTATGACAAAGTCTACTGGATAGTAGAATTTGTCTACTTGAACCAAAACATCTTCCACAACACCCCTTGGAATCTTAATAGACCTATCAGCCAACTGCAATGTGATAGAAGTAGATTTCAACTCTCCCAATCCAAGCTGAACATAAACATTATAAGGCAATAAGTTCACACTTGAACCTAAGTCTAATAATGCTTGGCCTATTTTTGAGCTCCCTATCATGCAAGCTATGGTAGGGGATCCTGGGTCCTTGTATTTGGGAGGAGTGTTGGTTTGGATAATAGCACTAACCTGCTCAGTAAGAAAAGCTTTCTTTTGCACATTCAATTTTCTTTTTACGGTACATAAATCCTTCAAAAATTTAGCATAGGTAGGAATCTGTTGAATAGCATCTAACAATGGTATATTAATCCTAACTTGCTTAAAAATTTCAAGAATTTCAGCGTGATGCTTATCTTTGTGCAAAGGGGCTAACCTTTGAGGAAAAGGTGCAAGTGTAGTGCTTGGGACACTCTCAGATTTCAAAGGATCATGTGCCTCATTTTCAGAAGGAAGTTTAGAAGTGTTACCATTCTTTTCTACCTCTTGAGCTGGAATGCCAATCACCTTACCACTTCTCAAGGTTGTAATAGCCTTGACTTGGTTGACATTTGAATCTCCTGCCACATTTTGAAATTGGTGGTTTTGGCCTTGGGGATTAGGCTGAGATTGTGCAGGGAATTTCCCTTTCTCTTGAGCACTCATGGTTGTAGTCAACCTTGTGACTGACCCTCGAATCTTAGCAATGGCTTGTGAATTTTGACTATTGATAGCAGCTTGGCTTTGCATGAATTGCTGAAAATTGGTGGACAGTTGCTGGAAATTGTTGGATAATTGCTGGAAATTGTCTTCAAGGTTCTTTTTCTGGGCTGGCACCATGTGGTTGGCATACTGAGATGGTCCTGGACCTCCTGGGATAGTGTAGGGTACAATTTGTGAAGGACCAGCTATGTTGGGTGCAGGTAAAGCAGCTTGTTCACCCCTCCAACTGAAATTAGGTTGATTTCTCCATCCCGAATTGTAAGTGTTGGAATAAGGACCTGAAAAAGATTTAGCAACCATATTAATAGCATTAGATTGATCCAAGAGAACTTCTTTGAAGGCAGGAATGGTCGGGCAATCATTAGTTGAATGCCCTTGGCCCTCACAAATATTACAGCTCAAGGTAATCTGAGGTACAGCTTGTACTTCATTCACTTTCTTCATTTCTATGGTTTCTAATTTCTTAGAAATCATAGCCAACCTAGCATTCAAATCATCTACTTCTCTCAGATTATATTTCCCACCCCCTGAATTGTTCTTGAACTTTCCGCCCTATCATGAACATCAAATGTATCCCATGATTGTGCATTTTCAGCTAGATAATCAAAATATTCAAAAGCTTCTTTAGGTTCTTTGTTAAAAAACGCTCCATTACACATGGTCTCCACAAATTGTCTCATTTTTGGTTGCAACCCCTCATAAAAAAAACTAATGACCCTCCAATTCTCATATCCATGATGGGGACATGCATTTAAAAGGTCTTTGAATCGTTCCCAACAATGATAAAATGTTTCCACATCCTTTTGGCCAAAATTCATGATCTGTCTTTTTAAGGCATTGGTTCTATGCATGGGAAAAAATTTCTTTAAAAAATCTGTTTGCATTTCTTGCCAAGTTCCAATGGATCTTGGTCTTAAGGAATTCAACCATATCTTAGCCTTGTCTTTTAAGGAAAATGGAAACAATTTCAATCTTATGACTTCATCAGTGCATGTTCTATCCATGAATGTGGAACACACTTCTTCAAATTCTTTGATATGTAGATAGGGGTTTTCAGATTCCATACCATGAAAGTGTGGTAACAATGGAATCATCCCGGGTTTGAAATTAAAAGCATTTGCATTAATAGGTAAAATGATACAAGAAGGTGTGCTAGTCCTAACAGGCTGAAGATATTCTCTAAGAGTCCTATTTGGATTCTCCACTTCTCTATCATGATGCTCATTTTCAGCCATGATGCTATCAGTGTCTGATGATGATTCTACAGAAGATGATGCAGAGCTAAAAGATGTCAATAATTCTGTCCTAAACAGTCGAGATGTATGGTCTCTAGTCCAACTGGTCATACAATCAAGAGCAGATAATCAAAGACCGTGAAAAATAAACAAAGAGAAGGAAAAAAAAATTAAAAATTAGATGTCACCCAAGCTGTGAAAAGGTTCACAGCTCCACAACGTCCTCTCAGCAGCAGAGGAATGCTCTGATAAGCACCAGTTGTCCCCGGCAACGACGCCAAAAACATGACTTGGTTTCAAATGTGCTTCCAAGTGTAGAAGTGTCAAGTTGTATCAAGGATAAGTCCAGGATCGTATTCCACAGGGACAATGGGTTATCAAAGCGTATAAGAGATTTGTGAGTAACAACTGAATCAAGTATGAGAGATGAAAATAAAATTCTAATGCAATGCAAAAAGATAATTGAAATTGAAATTAGAGTTTCTAAAAAAAAAAAAATTAACGAACACTTGGGTTGGGTTTGGGACTCTCTTTATTTTGGATTCTAGATAATTTTCTCGATTAACAACCCAATCAAGGCATTGATAATCAGAAGATAAAAAGGTTAAGCTCAAGTTTTGCAATATTTTCCTAAGGGATTTTCTATTTTACTAGCCGAACACACATTAACAAACAAACGAGAGAAGCCTTGATAATTTTCAAGCTTTTGTTGTGCCCTACGTCAACAACAAAACAAGAGCAAGAGCTTCAATCCATTTTCAATTTAAATCCGACTAGTAACATAGTGAAATCAATAATTATCAATAAAATATTGCATCGATCTAGAATCCAAAACAAATCACGTCCCATTCCACAACCCAAGCTTAAGAAATTAGCTACGCATAATATTTCTAGCAATAAAAAGTAATCTAAGTAAACTCATATTAAAAATTAAAGAAAATACTAACATAGAATAAATTTTAAAATGCAAAATAGATGATCTATACAAAAAAAACAGCAGTTCAAACGGTCAAAGCTCAAAGAAATAAAACAAATCAAAACTAACTAAATGAATAAAACTTAAGAAAATTAAATGAAGCTTAACGCTGCCCAAAGGAAATGAAAAGAACAACAAGCCAAATCCTCTAACAAGCCAAATGAAATGAATCTGTAAATAAAAGTCTAATCCAAAGAGAATGGGAAGTAGAGGTTGAAACAGCCGCCACAAGAAACGAAATAAAAACAAATAAAAATAAGAGAGAGTTCTCCCAGGTCTGTAAACCTCAACCTGAAAAAATAAAAGCAAAAAATGAAAACAAATAACCAACTAAATGAAAGGTAGAAGAAACTGCCGAGTGTCTGAAACGAAAGAAAGGAATTAACAACTCTGCTGCTACCTACTGCTATGAACGAAAATGAAAAGAAGAAGAAAAACTCAAACTAAACTACTGCTGTAGCCGAACGAAATATGAAAGAAAAAGCAAGAAGATAAAACTGCATCCTTGCGTCCGAAAACAACAGAAAGAAAACTGAAACTCCAAGCTCCTGCTGCTGCCAAACCGAAAGCAAGAAAAAAATGAATGAAGGTAAAAGTCAAGAAAAACAGCCCAAAAACTTGACTCCTCCCCCCTGCCAAACGAAGACTCCAAGCCGTATAAAACAAGTTGAGAAGTAAAGAGTCATCTCCTGCTGCTTTCGGTCCAGCTATCCTCCATCTTCCATGTGCAGAAACAAGAAAAGCTTGCCTTCCAGCAACATGTTTTCTGCATTGGTGTGCTGCTGGTCCACATTTGAGGCTGCTGTCTGTTGTGTTTGCACCTTTCTGCATGTGTGATGTTGTGGTCCGAATGATGCTGCATGTGTAAGTTTTCTGCTCCAGCCGTCCAAGGGTCTACATGTGTGAGCTGCTGTGGGTCCAACTATGTGCTGTCCGAAGGATGCTCTCTGCTGTAACGTGCTGCGTGTGTGAGTCTATTGCATGTGTGAACTGGTCTTCTCCTGCTATAGCAGCTGCATGTGTGAATGGGTGTCTTTTTGCTGCTGTACAGCATGTGTGAGCTGGTGTGAGTGTACTGCATGTCTGCATGTTTGCATTTTCTACATGTGTGCATGCATTTCTTTTCCTGCTGCTCTGCGTCTGCATGTGTTCTTGCATGTGTCCGAATGCTTTCTGCACTTTTTTGCATGTGTGCATGTGTGAGTCCACTGCATGGTTGCATTTTCTGCATGTGTGCTGTGTGAGTTCACTGCATGTCTGCATGTTTGCATTTTCTGCATGTGTGCATGCATGCGTGAGTGCTGTCCATGTGATGTGTGCTGTCTGAATGATTGAAGAAACCTGCAAAGTGTATGGAATTGTGAAGCAACTCTTTTAGGGACAGAGAGCCTGCAATTGGAGGTTACATGGCTGTCATGTAGCAAGTTAAATCATTTTGTAATAAGTTGATTTTATGGGTCTAAAAGTAATGCTACAGTCAATATTAGAATTTGATGCATAATTAAGTGTTGAATCCTTATTTGATAAAATAAATCACTCATTTAAACAACTTAATTATGCAATTCTAACCCTTTATCACTCGTTTAGGTGTCATACGTGTGGTCGTTACCCGTGGTATGGCACAGGAGCCAGGGTGTGCGGATGACCCCTAGGGCATTGAGTGTACTCAGTGTGGCATTGTGATGCACCAGATGGCGTATCACAAAGGATCAGATGGCATAGCTGAGGAGCATAGAACGTGTGGGTAGAGTCAAGAACTATAGAACAATGTCCCAGAGTAATTGTGAGGTGACCCTGTGTGACGCCCCCAAATCCCCACACATGGACACGGGAAAATCGAGACGTCCGGATGATGACAACACGGGTCACTACCCTATTGATGAGTGTCTAGTGTGTGTAAAAGCAACAAATGTACAAAAGAAAACGCAGCGGATAACGAAAGTCATATAACTAAGTACCAGAATTTTTTCTTCGTTTAATACAAAGCTGTTTAAAACTTACATAATAAAATATTATATAACACAAATACAGTTTCAAAGCGAAAAACAAAGCATAACCCAACTCAGAACTCTGGCGGAGCCGCATCCTCGGGCTCAGCCTCCTCCTCCTTCTCGAACTTTGCATCAAAATCTACGAAACCAAAAATGGTGCCGCAGGTACATAAAATCCAAAGACCACTAGATAAAAAACATATAAATCTCAAACAACATGCATGAAAGAAAAGCCAATGCACATGACCCGTAAAGCCATATTTTTCCACGCACGCCAAAAACCCATTTGGCCCACAAAAACATATCGCTTAAAACAAGGCCTCGTCATTATCCCAGATAATGGCCCAAACCACCATTTTCCCATAAAATGGATCAAAAACCTCAAAACCAAATTTCACCATTTTCCCAGAAAATGGCCCGCATCCGAAAACCATAAAAACGATCCAATTATGCATGCACCATGATCTCCCCTAAGGATCATCCGCACACCCTGGCTCTGTGCCACACCGCAGGTAACGACTACGCGTGTGACACCTCAACGAACGATGCCCAAACTCGTGCCCAGCGCGTACCTGGCCAGGCCATCCTCTAGTCCCCGCCACTCTAAGGACCACAAAGTCGACATGACAGCATTACCGTATCGTGCGATCCGGTCGTCACCCTGCGATAACCCAAGGGATGTCTCTCGGTATTATCCACTCCCGAGTGACCAGAGGAGCTCTACCGAGATAATAACCCATCCCAACTTGGGCTCGTGAAACACACGCACCCGAAAAACACATGATTTTCTCACTTAAAATAAAAAGCACATGTATGCAATACGTAACGCACGCCTAATGGCACAAATAACCAAGCAATCACAAACAACCAAAACCAAGCACTCCGTCCTCAATCCATCCGACCCCCGAACTCCTCGGACTCAGTCCGGAATCAACCAACCAACCAGATAAATATTTATTGTAAGAGCAAAATACATTTAAATCTAAAAGTAGAGTTTGGAAAATACTTACAGCGCTATACGGTATTTTTTGAAAGCTCGCGGCGTTGCAAACGGCGGAGGAAAAGCAACGTAACAGTGTAATTTACACTGTTGGCGTGGGTAATAAATTACCCATTTTTGAACGGGGACAAACTAAGACCCGAAATTGATAGGGAATGGTCTTGAAATGTTTATGACGCTAATGGAAACGAGTTTTGGC
Organism: Carya illinoinensis; assembly: GCF_018687715.1. NCBI lineage: Eukaryota > Viridiplantae > Streptophyta > Magnoliopsida > Fagales > Juglandaceae > Carya > Carya illinoinensis. The sequence continues at coordinate 17,473,290 of NC_056764.1, read as the reverse complement.
CGTGGGTGGTGGTGGAATTGGCGGTGGAAGCGGAAAAAGCCCAAATCGGAGTTGAGCTCATAGGAGCTGCTCCGGCAACGGATCGAGGTCGGAAAGGGGTGGTTTAGGTCGGCAAGAGGTAGGGGAAGAAGTTGTGAAGAGATGGTGGTCGGAGGTGGTGCGACGGCGCCAGAATCGATGAAAAATCGTGTGGCTTGGAGGAGCTCATGGTGGCTTGGATGGAGGTGAAATTTGGTGGGGATGTTCACCAGTGAAAGGGGAAGAAAACTGGGTGGGTGGTGTAGGCCACGCCACTGGCGAGCGGCGGTTCTGGGCTACGAAAGCAACAGGCGACAGGGAAGAAAAAGAAGGCAGGTGCCGTGACTTCCAGGGGGTCGTGGCGACTAACGGCTGGTCCGATGGCTCTGAAAATTGGTGAGGATGATCTCTGGTGGGAGGGGAAGAGAATGGTGGGGGTGGTGCACTACACGGCGGCCGGATGGTGGCGCACCGGGCAGTCAAAGGGGCAGCGACGGTAAGGAGAAAAGGAAGAAGAGTTGCGCGGGGAGAGAGAAAACGGGAAGAAAAAGAAGAAGAAAAAGAAAGAAAAGAAGAAAAAGAAAAAGAAAAAGGGAAAAAGAAAAAGAGAAAAGAAAAGAAATGAGTTCTAATCCTCACTCCGGAAACCAAAAGCCGATCCGCCGAAAACGATATTAAAAACCGTAAAACGACTAAAATAAATTAAACACAACATCAAATAAATTAAAATCAATTTAAAATACATTAATTTAAAATAAATAAACCAATATGTTAATTAAATTAAAAAGAATCTTTCAGTGAAAATACACGTAAAAGCAGGTCATCACATCCTCCCCCCTTAAAAACAAATTTCGTCCTCGAAATTTACAAGATCAAACACTAGCGCCAAAAAGATACAGGATACAACTCTGAACATAACTGAGAGATACATATCATCGACAACTCCCAAAAAATCCAATGGTTATGATCTTCACACCATAAATTACTAATATCCACGACGTCTCTACTTTACCTTCCAACCTTTCATCCCATTCCAACTTTGGTAACCTAATAGCCACTTCCAAAGTTAACCATCCATAAACCAAATTGTACGACCAAATGATTAATCTCCCATTAAAACTTCGAATCACTACTAATTCTTCAAAATCAACACAAAATTTGAACTCCTAAGAATCTCCAAAAATCATGCTTTCACGTGCACTCTGATAACTCACCAAAATACATAAAGGCTATATCCTCAAAAATTAATATCATGAAGTACAAGCTCAATCCACACCTAATCACAAGAAAACCTTTACCACATTTCCATAGAAAATCATATACTTCCAGAAACTACAAATCTCCACTCATTCCTCAGTTGGCGATCGCTACCCTAAACGAAAACCAACATTCTGCAAAAATACATCCATTGATTGATGACAGAAACCAGTACTAATCAACCTCCAAGCCCCAATTTGCAAACACATAACATCATCCCAAAATACACCTGTCTCTTCTAAAAATAAGGAACATCTCCAAAAGGCCCAAGTCCTTCCCGGCCAACCAACGAGAGCGTTATAACTTCTATCCGATATCCCATACTTCAAACTCATTACCTATATTTTGAATAACATCTAATCTTGCAATAACTCACTCACTATAAACTACCACTGACTTCCCTAGACATAATCGAAATGCTCTTGGTAACTCACCCACCTGCTTGTACTCTCAAAAACTCTAGTTTTAACACAACTAATTCTTTCAATAGCTCTTTACAAATAAATCTCAAGACAGGCCATACTGTTTAAATCTTCAATCCATCGAAAACTATTAAACAACACTCATGGATCCTAATGCTTTATTACTTCATACATATGATCATGCTACCCACCTTTGATGCATAAGTTTCAACTTCCAAGATTTATTACTTGATTCACCACACATCGTGACCTAACGATCTCCTTTCAAGTTAAATAACCATATCCCCAATTCTCCCAACTAGATACTTGATCTCCAAAGAAAATTATAGCCTCACAAATTTAAATTCCTATGACTTTAAGTAGCAATTAATTCTCAAGATAAACACAACAGTCGTTTCAAACCATCATCCCAATGGGTAACCCGCTTCGACTGCACATTCCGTTCAACTTACCAAACAACTCAAAGTCAAAATCTCTTGAATTTAATATTACCACACAGATTCCTCTTCAACTCCTACCAAGCCAAAATTAGATGAGACTAGGACCAGCACTCCCCGAAATCCATACGCACTTACCATTACTACTCATCAATCTCATGTACTCTTAGCCAACACCACAAATCATTCAAACGTACAAGTGATCCATCATCACATTTCCATCACCTGGATTTATATCCTCAACTCAACAAGAATCATTCCTGAATCTACTCAACTTATATCCTTAAATCAGCAACTAGCCATTGCTTAAAGTTTGGTACCGAGAATGACCTTAAACCTACTAAGAATCCATTCCCAAAAGTCTACGGATCATATAGCCTCAAATTCAATCATATTCGATACCAATACACAATCTACTATTTCCAACACCCTGATGGCTATATCTTTCGAATCGATAGAATCATTTCCTAAAATTTGCCACTACAACCTCGAGTTAACAATAATTATTTTCTAAACTAGCTCGATATCTTCAATCCTCAAAGAAATACACGAACTAGATTATTACCTCCAATCTTCAAAGGAATCTACTCTAGAAAATTTTCATATCAATAACTCAACTCTAATCAACTCCATTTTAATGGTTACAAACTAATCACTCACTAGAGTAGATCAAGCTATAGCACTAAGTCTATAAAACTAAGAACTCAATTCTTATAATAAATCAGTCCTTCAACTCTGCAATTCTAAAACCTTAAATCAAATAAGAATCATCTTCCGGAACTTCTAAGATCAATGAACTCACATCACACAATAGAAAAATCGACTCCCGAATCTTTCAAATTCCAAACATTAATAGATAATAAATCATTTTCTGAAATTCTCAAGATTGGTGGCTTTAATCCAAAACATTCACCTTAACAGCTTGTAAAATCTAAAGCCCCAATTGCCACCAATTTACTCATCTGAATCACGAAATCTAAAACTCGAAATTTAATTACCCCCCCCCCCCAAAGCTTGTCGAACCTAACACCTTAATTACCATAAGCTTATTTTCCTAAAATCTATAAGGCCCCAAATTTTAAAACTTTGCTGAAATTTCATAAAATCTAACATTGAAATTTGTTGAACTTACAACCTACTACGTTATAGACCATTTTCATAAACTCCACGGAACCAAAAAACTCAATTATTCTACTTCCCTAAAAGATCACCCAGATCATGCCACTTTCTCTAAGACTCGATAATATAAAAAAAAACAAACCACACAAGGCGTTCATCACTAAAGATTAGATTAGACCCCTACCTGCCATGACTCCAGCATTCTGAGTCTCCGTAACCTTACCACCAACAGTACCAAGAGTCAGTGCGTACATTCGAGCCTGAGCTAAATGCCTCTGGTTAGTTCTACCACTGCGACGAGCTCCACGGCTTTCTTGAACTCGACTAGGGCACTCACGAGCAAAATGCCCCGTCTGACCGCATTCAAAACATTGATTACTACCCAGATGACACTCACCCTCATGAGCTCTATTACATTTGCCACAAACTGGAACTCGGCCTCCCATATGCACACCGGGGGCTGCCAACGATCGGATTCCCGTCCTCTGCATAAACTTTTATGGCGATCCAGAACTGCTTCCTTCACCATCAATGTTCAGCCTCTTCTGACCTAGAGGGGTGTCCACACTCAAACCAACCTCACGCTCTGCTAGAGTGGCCAAAACAACTAATTCCTAAAAAGTTGTAATCCGGTGGAAAACTACCATTTTGCATATATCTGGTCGCAAACCTTCCTGAAACGCTCGGCCTGCATCTCCTCTGTGGCGATGAGGTGGGGAGCAAATCGCCCAAGCTCTATAAATTTTCGAGCATACTGTTCCACGGTCATGCTCCCTTGGACTAAGCTTGAGAACTCTCTTGCTTTTTGCCACCTCACGGAAGCGGAAAGAAGCGATCATTAAATTCTTTCTTAGAGCGCTGCTAGGTCACAGCAGCAATAGACCCCAATCCTTAAACAAAATTCCCTTAAACACATCCTTAAAGTTCGTTGAACCTACACTCTCCTATACTATAGCCCCTTTACATAAATTCTACAAAACCTTGACCTCAATCATCTTAAGCAACTTAAAGCTAATTCCTCTCCTCATTGCTACGTGAGTTCCCACCTTACAAAGATTGCCTAAACCATGACATTCCCTTCAGACCTCGACATCATACAAGCAAACCACATTGCAAAAATTCAAGCCTACTACACTAAATGTTCATGCCTAATAATAGTATCCTCGATTATACCACATTCCTGCCACAACACAACCCTAGACCCCCTTTAAGAAAAATGAATAAAACCAACAACATAAAACCAAAAACCAAAACCAACACCACATAGCCAGAAACAAAAGAAACCAGCATGCAATAACATAACTAAATAAATAAAAACAAGCAAGCAAGCTCAAATAAATAAAACAAATAAAACAAATCAAATAGCAACTTTACTTAACATAAATTTTAAAACACAACTTTAAAAACATTCTGGTACTCCCTACGGGACATGTGGTTTTACCCAGAGCCAAACCGCTCTGATACCACCTGTCACGTCCCCGCCCCCAAATCCCCATGCATGGACACGGGGAAATCGAGACGTCTGGATGATGACAACATGGTCACCACCCTATCGACGAGTGTCTAGTGTGTGTAAAAGCAACAAATGTGCAAAAGAAAACGCAGCGAAAAACAAAAGTCATATAACTAAGTACCAAAATTTTTTCTTAGTTTAATATACAGCTGTTTGAAACATACATAATAAAATATTACATAACACAAATATAGTTTCAAAGCCAAAAACAAAGCATAACCCAACTCAGAACTCTGGCGGAGCGCATCCTCGGGCTCAGCCTCCTCCTCCTCCTTGAACTTTGCATCAAAATCTACGGAACCAAAGATAGTGCCGCAGGTAAGTAAAATCCAAACACCAATAGATAGAAAACATATAAATCTCAAACAACATGCATGAAAGAAAAGCCAATGCACATCACCCGTAAAGCCATATGTTTCCACGCACGCCAAAAACCCATTTGGCCCACAAAAACATATCGCTTAAAACCAAGCCTCGCCATTATCCCAGATAATGGCCCAAACCACCATTTTCCCAGAAAATGGATCAAAAACCTCAAAACTAAACATCACCATTTTCCCAGAAAATGGCCCGCATCCAAAAACCATAAAAACGATCCAATTATGCTTGCACCATGATCTCCCCTAGGGATCATCCGCACACCCTAACTCTGTGCCACACCGCAGGTAATGACTATGCGTGTGACACCTAAACGAGCGATGCCCAGACTCGCGCCCAGTGCATACCTGGCCAGGCCATCCTCTAGTCCCCGCCGCTCTAAGGACCACGAAGTCGACATGATAGCGTTACTGTATCGTGCGATCCGGTCATCGTCCTGCGACAACCCAGAAGATGTCACTCAATATTATTCACTCCCGAGTGAGTAGAGGAGCTCCACCGAGATAATAACCCATCCCGGCTTGGGCTCGTGAAACACACGCACCCGAAAACCATTTACGCCAACAAAACATGATTTTCTCACCTAAAATAAAAAACACATGTATGCAATATGTAACGCATGCCTCATGGCACAAATAACCAAGCAATCACAAACAACCAAAACCAAGCACTCCGTCCTCAATCTATCCGACCCCCAAACTCCTCGGACTTAGTCCGGAATCAATCAACTAACCAAATAAATATTTATTGTAAGACAAAAATACATTTAAATCTAAAATTAGAGTTTGAAAAATATTTACAGTGTTATACGGTATTTTTCAAAAGCTCACGGCGTTGCAAACGGAGGAGGAAAAGCAACATAACAGTGTAATTTACACTGTTGCCGTGGGTAATAAATTACCCACTTTCGAACGGGGGCAAACTAAGACCCGAAATTGATGGTCTTGAGATGTTTATGAAGCTAAAGGAAATGAGTTTTGGCCGTGAGTGGTGGTGGAATTGGCGGTGGAAGTGGAAAAAGCCCAAATCGGAGTTGAGCTCGTGGGAGCTGCTCCGGCAACGGATCGAGGCTGGAAAGGGGTGGTTTAGGTCAGTAAGAGGTATGAGAAGAAGCTGTGAACAGGTGATGGCCGGAGGTGGTGCGAAAGTGTCGAAATCGGTGAAAAACCATGTGGCTTAGAGGAGCTCGTGGTGGCTAACGGTGGCTCGAATGGAGGTGAAATTTGGTGGGAATGTTCACCGGTGAGAGGAGAAGAAAACTGGGTGGGTGGTGTAGGCCACGCCATCGGCGAGCTGCGGTTCTGGGCTGCGAAAGCAACCGGCGACAGGGAAGAAAAATAGGGCAGGTACAGTGACTTCCAGGGGCTCGTGGCGGCTAACGGCTGGTCCGATGGCTCTGAAAATTGGTGGGGATGATCTCTGGTGGGAGGAGAAGAGAATGGTGGGGGTGGTGCACTACACGACGGCTGGAAGGCGGCGCACTGGGCGGCGACGTTAAGGAGAAAAGGAAGAAGAGCTGCGCGGGGAGAGAGAAAATGGGAAGAAAAAGAAGAAGAAAAAGAAAGAAAAGAAAGAAAAGAAGAAAAAGAAAAGGAAAAGGGAAAAAACAAAAGAGAAAAGAAAAGAAATGAGGTCCAATTCTCACTCCAGAAACCAAAAACCGATCTGCCGAAAACGATATTAAAAATCGTAAAACAACTAAAATAAATTAAACACAACATCAAATAAATTAAAACCAATTTAAAATACATTAATTTAAAATAAATAAACCAATATATTAATTAAATTAAAAACAACCCTTCAGTGAAAATACACGTAAAAGCGGGTCATCACACCCTGTCATAGTGACGGGTGTCACAATAGCTTGGGAATAGCCCTAAGCTATGTCATGCAACGAAGGTGTAGTGTGAATAGAGTCTTGTCATGTTAAGTGTTGGGATAAACTTGTAAAGGGCCAAGAAGTCGAAAAGTCCTACCAACCGGGTTTGAGTGGAAGTTGGTATTAGAGTATGAATCTTGTTTGAAGATTAGAGTAAAGGGCCAAGTGGGCGTTCAATAGATTATTAGTTGATCTTAGGTGATAAAAGGGGGTAAGGTATGTGTGTAATCTGGTTAGACACATGTGCTGGACAGATTTACCATATATAATGGGTAATCTATCCTAAGCATGGTTACACGATGTTTAACCCTCAGGGTTGGCTTAAAGTCATGTGGCATGCATGTATGGGAATGAGGATGAAGTGTGGGCAAGGATCCTGAAGGTAATAATGGGTGTATTGTCTAGGATTGAGATGCGTGACTTAGTTGGTTTGAGTCATACATCAGAATGTGGTTAATAGGATAGTAAGACGAAGGTCTTAGTATCTTAACCCTAAGGTGAATTAAAAAGGTTCACTTTAGTGGATGAGCTCAAGGTAGAACATTGAGTTTGGAAGAGGTAGTGACTGTAAGTAGGCACCGAAGGTTTTAGTATAGTAAAGGGAATGTAAGAACACGTGATAGAAGGAGAGTGTTTCCAAGTAAGGTGTAATTCAATTTCTAGTTTAGTTGCTTATGTACTAGATTAAGAATGACGTTAAGGTTATGTGTATGCAGTAGGTTGCCATCTAACATGCACTTGAATAGACTGCATGAAATGAGTATGGCATTGAGTCTAAGGTAAGTATTATGTTCATACTTTTCTAGAGTTTTCTAAAATAATATGAAATGAAAATGAAATACTTTCCTTTACGATGATTTATGAAATGACATGAATGACGTTTTATGAAAGTATGCTAAGTATAAATCTTCAAGTATATGTATATAATGGCCCTTTCTTGCAACCCCATTTTATGCACCTCCAAAGTATTAAGTGTATGCATGTGAATGGATGATATATGTAGTAAGTATTGGACATATTTTTCATGAAATGAAATGTTGAGGCTCATACCTTATGCTTTAAATGAAGTTAAGAAAGTGTTTTAAAATGATCCTATGACCTGATGTTTTAAATGATGCCATGAAGGATGATGTTTAAGGAAATTTTTTATGATGTCATGGACTTATGTTTTAAAAGATGCTCATATTTATGCTTTCAAGGGATGTTTTAAATGTTGAGGTTTAAGCATATGCTTTTAAATGATGTTTACAAAAGGAATGGACTGAAAGAATGAAAAGGACTAAAAGGGGTAAAATGAAAGAAATGACTGAATGAATGAAAATGTGAATGTATGAAAATACATAACGACATATTGCAATGCTGGGTAAGTAGTACTGGTAGTGCACCCAGTGCTGCCCCTTGATTGAAGGATTCCCAACTAGCTGCCACGAGTGGAATCAGGTCCAAAAAACTGCTAACCCTAACACACGGGGTGTAACAGTATGTAACAGCCAGTGAAAAGTGATAAGAAAGAATGTATGTATGATAAGAAAGAATGCATGTATGCTCAGATTCTTTAAGAAATGAAGGCATGAGGCGTGGGAAAATATTTTATGAAAGAAAGGAAACGCTGTACGAAAGAGAATCCTTTTCAAGAAAAACCCTACCTCGAAAGGTTTTAAATGAACGAATGTCTTATGCATGGTATGTATGGAGTGATGAATGCATGACTGAAAACCTATGTTATTATATTCTGACTGTATGAAGTGATGCTTATGAGTCTTCGACTCAGTTTAGTGGTTATGTGTCCCCTCCCAAGGACAAGATGAGCCGTACGGGTCAGGACGGAAGCCTAGGCATAATGTTTTATATGAAAGACTTTTAATTATAACGTTTAATGTTTTCCACTGTAACTTGCTGAAAATTAATAAGCACGTTTTAGTTTATAAACATTGAGTATTTCATATCCTAGCATGAAAGGAATGTTTGTTTTAAAATGAACAGTAATTCCCATCACCTTTCTTAAAATCATTTTCTAAAGATCCAACCACAAGGACAGGCATTACATGCTTAGCCTTACTCTCACACTCTGAAATCCAGAATCTCTCTCTCTCTCTCTCTCTCTCTCTCTCTCTCTCTCTCCTTCCTTTATTCTAACCTCCAAAAAGAAAATGAAACCCTAAGTTGAATTCGTACTCACAAACTTGGAAGCCCAAAGTTCCTGGTAAACCAAGGAAAGCCAGTTTACCTAACGACTGACTGAGTGAGAACTCACTACCAAGGTAGGTTCTTCTCTGTGACAACACTACGATGACAATTAATGACTACTGGCATGCTGTATTATGATTTAGTATGTTATTAGCTTTCATATATTACAATATAGCAGTTTTATGACACCTTGTTCATGTGAGTAATATAACACTATGATTTGCTTGTTATTTTACTAAAGGATGACGTTATTTTATAAAATGTTACTTTTTTCTTACAAGAAGAGTAGTGTGTTGTGTGATTGACTAAAGACCCCAAGTCAGGATAGGGCATTATCTCTATAGAGCTTCTCTAGTCACTAAGAAGCGTCTAAGAATTAAGTGATGTCTCTTGGATTTTCATTGGGCGACAAAGGGCTTAGGCAAGATGGTAAAGCTCTCAAGTTGAAGTCATGGCCTCTCGGTGGGTGGAGGCTACAAGATGTTGTGGTCAGTTAGGAGGCACAAAGCTAGGCATTGTTTCTAACGAAGTCTCATGCGCTGTCATTATCCATTGTGTCATTACCTATCATTTAACTCCTTAGAACCGTAGATTTTGATGCAGGTGTAGGGAACAAGATTGACTACGATCAAGAGGATCCGGTGCAACCAGAGGATTGGTATGGGGTTCTATCCCTATTTTGGGCTTTTCTCTTTCTATAAGGATTTTGTTTGCTAATTCAATCTAGTTGATGAACGATTATGGTTGTGATATCCAAACTATCGTGATATGTAACGTATGGATAACTTGATGTCCTAAATTTATTTCTTTGGTGCTGATAGTTTAGTATGACATACTTTAACTCTTTTTGCTACGATTATTTTTACACATATGTGTCGAGCATATGTGCACACAATGTTTCATAGTATAGAATGGGGTGTAACCCACATGGTGTGCATTCCCAACGATAGGATTCTTTGCCATATCACATGTGGAGTTTGGAGGCATCACACTAGAATTTGACCCTTAGACAATTTTATTGTGTAGATTTTTTGTGCTTAAAGGGGGAGTTAGAAGTTAAATTGGGTAGAGTATACCTTAGGAACCAAGACTTTGATCCAAGACTTATGGAAAAGCCCAAACTCTAACCCATGTCATGACCCAGAGTCATGATCTGAAAGTGAAATGATCGGCTATAGTAATTACGTTCAATATAACACATAGAATGTACAACGCCCACACGTCTAGCTGATCAACCATCCTATATATATTTATATATCTATTCTTCATTCTTCATTTGTTCCAATAGATTTCAACCGTTTTCCCTCTCATCATCTTATTCTCCTCGCTGTTGTGCTTCGCTAGAAATCGTGCATCAACTTTGACTTATAGAATGGATCAACCATGTAAGGAGAGTGTAATAGCCCACCAGATATTCAATGGATGAGTTTCTTTAAACTTTAGGAACGTCGTAGTAACCCTAGAAAGGTCATACAAACCGAGATATCACAAAGGTTTTAGTCCGTTACCTTAGTCAGTTTCTTAGCCACTTTGGTGACAGAAACATGCTTTGTTCCATTAGGAGTATGTGATTGAGAAACAATTTGCTCCATTACTCTTAGATAAATATTTAAGATATTTCAGTGCAATAATACATTTTTAATTTTTTAGAGGAGAGTTGTTCAAAAATGCCTTCTAATTTAATGGAGGCACTTAGGAATCAAAATTTACGAAACAAATTTCATTAAAAGGTTCATAGGATTATTTAAAATTTTATGATGCAAATTTTATTTTTACCTTTGTCATAGTGAATAGTAACATCTGTGATAGAGCCATGTGGCACTCAATCCAATCGATTTTTAAATCACAATTTGGATTGTCCAAATCACTCTAGTGAAGTTTTATTTGGACACTTGGCAAGATCATAGCCACAGTTGGTGAATAGTATAGGACACTTGACACTAATAGGAACTATGAGATGGAAATGTGAAGGAAATAAAGGAAAATCAAGCATTGTGATCATGCCACCTTAGCCAAACACCATTCCGTCGAATCAATCTTGCGACAATCCAAATGGGTTTTCAACCATAGTGAAACCCCAAGTCTTTGAGATCCAATTGAAACCTGAAACCTTGATGAAAGTTGAAACCCTAAAACGTTTCCCTAAACCTCAAATGGTATGCCAAACCCAAAATGTTGGTCAGTTTTAGTTTAGTGTTTAATCAATTGATTAAATATGCAATACTCGTGATGGGCCCCCAAGGCGGACCAAGTCTTAAGGATCAATTACAAGATTAAGAGCCTAGAAGATCAAGGAAGCAATGCAAGGATTGGTGCAATCCAATTGCAATGAAGCTAACAAGAGCCCAACACTCATGATGGGCTTGAAAGGAAGAGAACCAGTTTTGATCCACTAGATCCAAACTTTGGAAGACATGACTTAGACGTAGGGCCTATTTTTGTTAAGACTTTCAATTTGTTTAAAAGATTTTTATTATTAGTTCATAATAAGTGGGCCTGATGATGCTTAACCCACATATATCTTATTTCTAATGAACTAGGATTTTTGGGAAGGCCTTGTATTTTGGCCAAGGGCTTATTTGGAAAGTTATTATTTTATGTCTCACAAGGGTTATAGAAGTTACTGTAGCGCGTCACTATACATGCTACAATACCCGAGACACTGTTCACTTAGGGTTTTTGGAGATTGTTTATTTAAGTCACCTGTAGTCTCATTTGAGAAGGTTAGACATTATTGAATTTTTATTGGTGAGTTGAGTTTACTCCTCCTGTTCTTGATTGAACTTTTAAACTTATCAAAGGTAAATCAAAACCTTTGTGGCGTTCCTCCTTGTAATCCAGGTTCTTGGGACGTGTTTTTCAACGGGTCTAGATTTTAATATAATCTAGGTTCTTGAAATGAATTCTCAACGGGTCTAGATTATCCATACCTCCAGCCACCACTTCTTCCCCTACCTCTTGCCATCCTAACCCACCCAGTTTTGGCCCTGATCCGTTGCCTGAGCAGCTCCCACGAGCTTAACTCCGATCAGCCCCTTTTTGCACTTCCACCGCCGTTTCCACCACCACCCAAGGCCAAACCTCACATCCTTTAGCTTCATAAACATCTATAGACCATTCCCTATCAATTTCATGTCTTAGTTTATCCCTGTTCGAAAGTGGGTAATTTACTACCCACGGCTACAGTGTAAAATACACTGTTACGTTGCTTTTTCTCCACCGTTTACAACGTCGTAAGCTTTCAAAAAATACCTTATAGTGCTGTAAGTATTTCCAAACTTCATTTTAGATTTAAATATATTTTTGCTCTTACAATAAATTATTGGACTGATTGGTTGATTCTGGACTGGGTCCGAGGAGTTCGGGGGTCGGATGGATTGAGGACAGAGTTGTTGGGTTGATGTTGATATGTTTTTGAGATATTTATGCCTTGATGTTTGCATTGTATAGTGCACGCATGTTCATGTTTTAAAAAGGGAAAATCGGATTTTGTGTAGTTGCATGCATGTACATGTGTATCTAAAATGAAAGCTGGCCTTGTAAGCGAGAAATGATTTATGGTATATGTGAGTGGTTGGATTAACTGGATTGAGTCAGAGGCACGTGTAGGGATGGTGGTAAGCAGGGACAGTGGTAGAATCCCGCCTGAGGTTCCCGCCTACGGTGCACGCGGTGTAGGGTTGGTGGTAAGTAGGGATGGTGGTAGAATCCCGCCTGTGATTCCCGCCTACGATGCACGCGTAGGGATGGTGGTGAGCAGGGATGGTGGTAGAGTCCCGCCTGCAATTCCCACCTACAGTGCTCTGATGGTTTGGTTTCTGGGCCATTATTGGGGATAATGGCGAGGTTATGTTTTTGGGCCAAATGGGATTTTAGCGTGCTTGGAGATATGTGGTTTTTGTGGGACATGTGCATTTGCATTCATCCATGCATATTGTTAAGTTTAATATATTTTTATCTTGTGGCGTTTGGGTCTTACTTACCTGCGGCACCATTTTTGGTACTGTAGATTTTGGTGCAGAGATCGAAGAGAAGGAGGAGGTTGAGCCCGAGGAGGCGGCTCCGCCGGAGTATTGAGTTGGAGTTATGCCTTGTTGCTGGATTTGAAACTATATTTGTAGCTTGTAATATTTTATTATGTATGTTTTGAACGACTTTGTATTAAACAAAGAAAAATTCCGGTACTTAGTTATATGACTTTGTTCATCCGCTGCGTGTTTTCTTTTGCACACTTGTTGCATGTACACACACTTGGCACTGGGCGATAGGGTGGTGACCCGTGATGTCATCATCCGGACGTCTCGATTTCCCCGTGCCCGTACGTGGGATTTGGGGGCATCACAATAAATTTTGGTGAGTTTTGGAGTTAAGATACAAATTTCTTAATTTAGAGGTAAAATGGTTATTTTTGCACAAGTAGAGGAATAAAATGCTCTTTTTCCATTAGTTAGTGATTTTATGTTTCCAGATATTTTAGTGAGAAGTTTCCAACTTATAGAAATATCTCATTTTAGTTCACATTATTTTTTGCTACTTTTACGTTGCGCTATAGGTGTGACACCCCAGATTTTCGTTTAGGATCGGATGGACATCCAACGCATCGAGACATATAACACAAGGTTACCTGCCCCCATTCATGATATACAAGATGCAATGTTCCTAACATGCATCTAGCATTATGCAATATTCACAGCGGATAATTTTTTGAACAATTCTATGCACCAAACTTATAATATCTCAAATAGTTAAATCATAATCCAAGCATACCTAAAAAAACAAACATCCACGATTTCAGTACGAGTCTTAGAAGATTATAATCTCAAAAGTAACTCGTGTAACTCGACTAATGAGGCCAAAATACTGTCCAAAAACTCACTGTGGAAGTTGTAAGCTCTGCGTCGTGTCCGCAACGTCTAGTCAACCTCCTCCAATCTACCAATGTCTGCTCCCTGCTCTGATCCTGACACATCACCTACCATCTAGGGGGAATGATAGTTAGTACTACCATGGTGAGATTTGTAATCTCCCACATAGGTTAATGATGCATGCATGGCAATAAAAGCATGAATGCACAATTAAAATCGTAAGTAAGCATAACATAACTTGACATATAGCGTAGTGTAACTAACATAACCTGAACTTAAATGTGAACTGAACTTGACTTAACATGACATGAAGTTGAACTTAAAACAACATGAACTAGCAACATAACATGAATGTGAACTTGAAACATAACATGGATTTGAAATATGGCATGAACGTGAACATACATAACATAAATATGAACTTGAACTTAACATAAACCTGAGCATAACATGACATAAACATGAACTTGAGACATAATGTGTAAGTGAACATAACATAACATGAATGTGAACTTGAAAATAACATGTACGTGAACATAACATAATAGAAATGTGACGCCCCCAAATCCCACGTACGCACATGGGAAAATCGAGACGTCGTGATGATGACAACACGGGTCACCACCCTATCCCCAAGTGCCAAGTGTGTGTACATGCAACAAGTGTGTAAAAGAAAACACACAGCGGATTACACAAAGTCATATAAGTAAGTACCAGAATTTTTCTTTGTTTAATACAAACCCGTTCAAAACATACATAATAAAATATTACAAGCCACAAATATAGTTTCAAACCCATTAACAAGGCATAAACTCCAACTCAAAACTCCGACGGAGCTGCCTCCTCGGGCTCAGCCTCCTCCTCCTCCTCGACCTCTGCATCAGAATCTACGGTACCAAAATGGTGCTGCAGGTAAGTAAAGATCCAAATGCCACAAGATAAAAACATATTAAACTCAAACAATATGCATGAAAGAAAGAAAATGCACAGATCCCATAAAACCACATTTTTCCACGCACGCCAAAATCCCATTTTGGCCCAAAACATATCTTTTAAACATAGTCTCCCCATTATCCCCAATAATGACCCAAAAACCAAACCATCAGAGCACTGTAGGCGGGAATTGCAGGCGAGACTCTACCACCATCCCTACTCACCACCGTCACTACGCGTGCACCGTAGGCGGGAATCATAAGCAGGATTCTACCACCATCCCTGCTTACCACCATCCCTACGCCGCGTGCACCGTAGGCAGGAATCTCAGGGGGGATTCTACCACCGTCCCTGCTTACCACCATCCCTATACGTGCCTCTGACTCGAACCAATCAGTCCAACCGTTCACATATACCATAAATCATTTCTCGCTTACAAGCCCAATTTTCATTTTACAAACACATGTACATGCATGCAACTACACGAAAACCCAGTTTTCCATTTTTTAAACATGAACATGCGTGCACTATACAATGCAAACATCAAGGCACAAATATCTCAAACAAATATCAACATCAACCAAACAACTCCGTCCTCAATCCATCCGACCCCCGAACTCCTCGGACTCAATTGGGAATCAACCAACCAGTCCAATAATTTATTGTAAGAGCAAAAATATATTTAAATCTAAAATAGAGTTTGGAAAATACTTACAGCACTATAAGGTATTTTTTGAAAGCTCACGACGTTGCGAACGGCGGAGAAAAAGCAACGTAACAGTGTATTTTACACTGTGGTCGTGGGTTATAAGTTACCCACTTTCGAACGGGGACAAACCAAGACATGAAATTGATAGGGAATGGCCTAGGGATGTTTATGAAGCTAAAGGAAGTGAGTTTTGGCCGTGGGTGGCGGTGGAAGTGCAAAAAGGGGCTGATCGGAGTTGAGCTCGTGGGAGCTGCTCCGGCAATGGATCGGGGCCAAAATTGGGTGGTTTAGGACGGCAAGAGGTAGGGGATGAAGTGGTAAAAAGATGGTGGCCGGAGGTGGAGCAACGGCGCCAGAAATGGCTCAAAACCGTGCGGAAAAATGGGGCTCTAGGGGGTTAGCAGCGGCTCGGATGGGGCTGATTTTTGGTGGGGATGTTCACCGGCCGGAGGGGAGTTTTTCTGGGTGGGAGGTGTCGGCCACGCCGGCAGGACGGCGGTGGTTCTGGGTGGAAGACTAGACGGCAACGGGAAGAGTGGGAGAGAGCTATGCGCGCGGGAGAGGAGAGGAAAGAAGAAGGAAAAAGAAGAAAAAAGAAAAAGAAAAGGAAAAGAAAAAGAAAAGGAAAGGAAAAAAAGAAAAAAAAAAGAGAAAAGGAAAAGAAAAGATGAGGGAAAAGACATGAGGTCCAATCCTCACCTCCGGACTCTAAAAACTGATCCGACGAAAACGATTTTAAAAAACATAAAACGACTAAAATAAATTAAACACCACAATAAACTAAAATAAAATCAATTAAAATAAAATAATTTAAAATAAAAGAACTAATATATTAATTAAATTAAAAACACTCCTTCAGTGAAAATATACGTAGAAACGTCAGCGCCAACAGATACAGGATACAACTCTGAACATAATTGAGAGATACATATCATCGACAACTCCCAACAAATCCAATGGTTATTATCTTCACACTATAAATTGCTAATATCGACGACGTCTCTGCTTTACCTTCCGAATTTTCATCCTATTCCAACTTTGGTAACCTAATAGCCACTTCCAAAGTTAACCATCAATAAACGAAATTTGCATGACCAAAAGATTAATCTCCCATTAAAACTTCAAATCACTACTAATTCTTCAAAATCAATACAAAATTTGAACTTCTAAGTATCTCCAAAAATCATGATTTTGCGTGCACTCTGATAACTCGCCAAAATACATAAAGGTTATATCCTCATAAATTAACATCATCAAATACAAGCTCAATCCACACCTAATCACAAGAAAACCTTTATCACATTTCCATAGAAAATAATATACCTCCAGAAAGCACAAATCTCCACTCATTCCTCAGTTGGCCATAGTTGCCCTAATCAAAAATCAACATTCTGCAAAAATACATCCATTGATTGATGACAGAAATCAGTACTAATCAACCTCTAGGTCCCAAATTGAAAACACATAACATCATCCCAAAATACACCTATCTCTTCTAAAGATAAGGAACATATCCAAAAGGCCCATTAACTTCAAGGAACATATGCAATAACTAACTCACTATAAACTATCATTGACTTCAAGTTGCAATTAATTCTCAAGATAAACACAACAGTTATTACAAACCATCATCCCAATGGGTAACCCGCTTTGACTACACATTCCGTTCATCTTACCAAACAACTCAAAGCCAAAATCTCTTAAATTTAATATTATCACACAGATTCCTCTTCAACTCCTACCAAGCCGAAAATAGTTGAGACTAGGACCAGCACTCCCCGAAATCCATACACACTTACCATTACTACTCATTGATCTCATGTACTCTTAGCCAACACCATATATCATTCAAACGTACAGGTGATCCATTACCACATTTCCATCATCTGGACTTATATCGTCAACTCAACAAGATTCATTCCTGAATCTACTCAACTTATATCCTTAAATCAGCAACTAGCCATTGCTTAAAGTTTGGTACCGAGAATGACCTTAAACTTACTAAGAATCCATTCCCAAAAGTCTTCGGATCACATAGCCTCAAATTCAATCGTATTCAATACCAACACAAAATCTACTATTTCCAACACCTTGATGGACCTATATCTTTTCAAATCGATAAAAATCATTTCCTAAAATCTGCTACTACAACCTCGAGTTAACAATAATTATTTTCTAAACTAGCTCGATATCTTCAATCCTCAAAGAAATACACGAACTAGATCATTACCTCCAATCCTCAAAGAAATCTACTCTAGAAAAAAAAATTTCATATCAATAACTCAACTCTAATCAACCCTATTTTAATGGTTACAAACTAATCACTCACTAGAGTAGATCAAGCTACAGCACTAAGTCTGTAAAACTAAGAACTCAATTCTTATTATAAATCAGTCCTTCAACTCTGCAATTCTAAAACCTTAAATCAAATAAGAATCATCTTCCGAAACTTCTAAGATCAATGAACTTACATCCCATAATAGAAAAATCGACTCCCAAATCTTTCAAATTCTAAAACATTAATAGATAATAAATCATTTTCTGAAATTCTCAAGACTGGTGGCTTTAATCCAAAACATTCACCTTAAAAGCTTGTAAAATCTAAAGCCCCAATTGCTACCAAATTACTCGTCCGAATCACGAAATCTAAAACTCGAAATTGAATTATTTCCGCCCAATGCTTGTCAAACCTAAAACCTTAATTACCATAAACTTATTTTCCTAAAATCTATAAGGCCCCAAACTTTAAAACTTTGCTGAAACTTCATAAAATCTATCCTTGAAATTTGTTGAACTTACAACCTCCTACGTTATAGACCATTTCATAAACTCCACGGAACCAAATAACTCAATTATTCTACTTCCCTAAAAGATCACCCAGATCATGCCATTCTCTCCAAGCCTCGATAATATAAAAAAAAAAAACCACACAAGGCGTTCATCACGAACGATTAGATTAGAACCAAACCTGCCACGACTCCAGCATTCTGAGTCTCCGTAACCTCGCCTCCAACGGTACCAAGAGTCACTGCGTACATTCAAGCCCGAGCTAATTGCCTCTGGTTAGTTCTACCGCTGCGACGAGCTCCACGGCTTTCTTGAACTCGACTAGGGCACTCACGAGCAAAATGCCCCATCTGACCGCATTCAAAACATTGGTTACTACCAAAACGACACTCGCCTCCGTGAGCTCTATTACATCTTCCACAAATTGGCACTCGTCCTCCCATATGTACACCTGAGGCCGCTTGTGGTCGAGTGACTCACTCAAAAATGAGTAGCACTAATGCTATCCCAAGTGCAGGAGGATGTCGTGTAATAATTAGGAATAAATTCCTAGATTCCTAGATCGTCTCCCCAGGGAAAGTTACTTAAAATTAAACTCGTTGAAAAATGTGAAAAACTTCACAAAGAGAAAACAAGAGGATGATATGTGCAATGGATGGAAGAGGTTACTAGTCATGGACTAGATTCATATTTTTAGATTTTTGATTGTCGGATTGGAATGTAAATGACTAATAGATTAAATTTAGAGATTAATAAAACTAAATTAAGAATTAAACTAGATTAGAAAGTAATTGACAAAACATGCATTGAAAATTGAAAAGCCTCAAAATCAATATTCTAGGGTTTATCATTGTATCTAAATCACAAATTCTCAAATTAAACCATAACAATTGTAATCACTATTAAAATGAAAGCTTAATGAAACAATAAAAATAAATAACATGAAATAAGTAAACAACAATTAAATTACCCAACTAAAACAAAAACAAAAGCTCTCTACCAAACCCTTCTTGCAATAAATTAAACTAGTACACTTAATTAAAAACTTCTAAAACAATTCCTTTATTTCATGAAACAAACTAGCATACTTGATTAAAAACTTCTAAAACAATTCTCTTGTTGCATGAAACCAACTAGCACACTTGAAAGAAATTAAGGTATTACAATTAATGAGATAAAATTCTAAAACAATTCTTAATACTTAATAAAAATTCTTAAAACAACAAAGCATTGTAGGCAAAAACAAAAACTGCCGAATACCAATCTATATTAAGAAAGAAAAGTCAAAGAAAATGAAATGAAAATTCTGCTACTTAAACGGAAGAGAAAGAAAATAAACTCAAGGTTGCCCTACTGCTATATACGGAAAGAAAAACTCAAACGGGAAAACAAGTGCAACTTCAAGAACTCAGTTGCTCAACTGTAGCCGAATGAAAAACCAAAAAAAACAATAACTCTCTCTAGCTTCTAAACGGAAAGAAGTAAGTAAAAAACTGCCCATGTGTTGCTGCCTCTAGCTAATTAAATACTCTGTCCAGCTTAAACGAAAGAAAGAAATAAATAAAATCTGCTGCTGCTGCTTTCCGTCCAGCTGTCTTCCATGATCCCATGCGTTCTCCTGCTGCCCTAGATGCTATTGATCTCCTGCTGCACGTCCAGCTACTCGGAAAAGAGAGAACAAATCTGCTGCTACATGTGCATGGTTCTGTTCTGTCAAAGTTGAAGGCCAGCTGCTTTATTCTTCTGCCGATCTGCTACACGTTCGTGTGAATTTCTTTCTGCATGTGTGTTGCCCGAATGAGTGTTTTGCTTGTGTGAGCTGGTGTGAGTTGGTTGCTGTGTGCTGTCCGAAAGCTGCTATCTGCTGTAACGTGCTGCGTGTGTGAGTCTACTACATGTGTGAATTGGTCCATTTCTTCTCCTGCTGCTCTGCGTCTGCATGTGTGCATGTGTGCATGTTGGTCTGCATGTGTGCGTTGCATGTGTGCATGTGTTCCTGCATGTGTCCGAATGCTTTCTGCTGCTTGGTGTGATCCGAATGGTGCTTGCACTTTTCTGCATGTGTGCATGTGTGAGTCCACTGCATGGTTGCATTTTCTGCATGTGTACTGTGTTGGTCTGCATCTGCATTGTGTGAGTCACTTTTCTGCATGTGTAAGCTGGTGTGAGTGCAGTTCCGAGTGAGTGCTTTGCTGCTGTGTTTGTTCTGCTGCATGGTTGCTGTCCATGTGGTCCGAATGAGTTGCTTCTTCTGCTTCTGCTTCATCTGCTGCTACTTTAAGCGACTTTGAAACTCGTCTTAACAACCTGTTAAGCTCTCATTCGAATAATCCTAACCTTACACCAGAGGAAATAGTAGAGGCTTCAAAATCAGTAGCTATTGTTGCAGCTGTGGCTGTAGAGGCTGCAAGAGCTGCCTCTGAAGAGAAGGCTGCAAAAGCATCAAAGGCAATGGCTGCTGCCAAGAGCGCCTTAGATTTGGTTGCCTCATTTTCTGAAGAGGCAGCCTCTAAAGAAAAATATCTGAAAAAGAATACGCTGAAGAAGCATCTTCCAGTTCGGCTTTTGTACAAAAAAAACCAACCGATTGAGAACAACAAGACAAATGAAGAGTTGGCCCGTAAGTTGCATCGAGCTAGTAACAGCTCCCCCAGAATCTCGAAGAACGCTTCAAGTTCTGACTGGAAGGGTCATAAACACAAGAAGCCTAAAAGCTCAGTGAGTTCTGAGAAAATTAGGGTATCCAATGGGGGTACCTTGTTGGAAGGACACCTCCCATCTATGTCCGAATGCAAAAGAGATTAACAGACAAATATTGCACACAAATCTTGCAGGCACCAGCTGGTATGAACTCGTTGACAGCTTCAAATCTTAACTGGCTCTTAGATTCTTTAATGCAGTAAACTAATGGAAACAAATCAAATAGAAGAGGTTGCACAGTAATCAATAGTTGGTAGAATTCAAGCAGAAATTCATGCTTTTAATCAATTAAAATCAAGACTTTGATTTATTCACTTTAACCATTTTTCCATTTAAAACCAATAATAATATCATGATGAATTTAAAATACATTGGTTTTAAATGGCTAAAATATGCAATATTTCAGCTCAATCACACCCTCCAACTAGCATTTTGCTAATCTTTGAGCAAAATAGTGAAAATTAATTAAGATGAATATTGCATAAAACTCGAAATTCAAACAAAAGCAATCAAACATAATTCTAAATTCTCACAAAAGTGACATGTTACCACTAAACCACTAGGGGCTATACCCATCAAGACTATCTCAACAATCTTTCACGTAGAATTGAGGCAAATTTCTCATAACTGAAATGTGTGTGTGGAGCTAAACTGGTTGTGTGTTCCTTATTACTAGCCATGGTTTGTCATAGGATTTTTCAACCTTAAGATTAATCGTTGCTGATTCTAACTACCTCAAAGCCCAAGGGACTAGCAGTTTTCACGCCAGCTCTGTTTTTTAAAGGTTGGACACTCAACCCCCAAAGTCTTGGGTAACTGTTTCTAGCCCTTTTTACTTAGGAAAGTTCACTAAGTTGCGTTTATTCCTTTTTTCTCTTTTTTTTTTTCTTTTGTTTTCATTCTAATCTTGTCGTTTTTTTTTTTTTTTTTTTTTGGCATGGCTCGGTAGTCCTGCAGTTTATTTCTCCAGTGTTAAATCAATGAATGGTAAATAAGGAACACTACAAGCATAAGCATGTGCAAAATGTCCTTCAAAATTTGCCTTTCGTTCTACAAAAATTTTATTAAGTTTCATCTCAATAAGCATAACATCCCGGTGTTTCAAGGCACATATTAACAAAACATGATGCATCAAAAATCATGCTCTATGTTTAAGCTTGAAAATAAATTTTTCACAAATGATCCCGCTGATTGAGCTAGAATATTGCACATTTTAACTATTTAAAACCAATGTATTTTAAATTAATCATGACATTATTATTGGTTTTAAATGGAAAAAATGGTTAATAAGAATAAATGCAAGTTATGATTTAAATTGATTAAAAGCATGAGTTTATGCTTAATTTTATAACTATGATTTAATGGGACAATATTTCCTCGCATATATAGTTTATTTGTGATAGTCTATTTTTCTTTTAATTTATTTTTGAGTGTTATTTTTATTGTTTGTGAACAAATGACAACCATATGTGCATGATGCAGTGTAGGTGGTGATATTGAGTTGGAAGAAAGATAGAGGATGATGGTGAAGAAGGTATGGACCCAAAGCTTGATTGAGAATAGGCAAGGGCTGAGACAAATGTGCAAAAGGAAAATGTTTTTCATTGTGCTTGCTTGATGTCCTTTGAAATGTAAATGTGGGCAGTGGGTACGTGGTAACAAATAGGGCTGGACTCAAACCAAAATAAACAAACTAAATGGCCCTATATTCAAACTTGTGCTTATTAAAGTAGTGTTGAAAATCGGCAAACATACAAAGCACACATGCTCATGCTCACATGCCTCAACGGAAGCTGCTGCAGCACTCACTCAACACAGCTGGCAGTCATTCATCATTCGGACAACATGTAATACACATGCAAGACCACAGCTATCTGCCTCATTCACAGCTTCATTCGACTCACATCATTCGGAAACATGCCAACAAACCACACACATGCATGACAGCAGACATTCACCATTCAGCCACTGCTGGAGCACGGAAAGGAGAGTAATGAGTGGACTGAACGTGGGAGAGTGATGAGTGGAAGCTGCACAGCTGAACGTGGTCATTAAAGAAAAGAGAAAGGTGAGGTGCGGCTTGCTTTTCACACATGCAGCAATCATCACTCGGACCACATTCAGCAACACTGCAGCAAACACATGCACGCATGACAGCAGATAAAGCAGGTCAGCAGAAGAAAGAAAAGTGCAGCAAGGAAAAGCACACATTCGGACACCTCACACAAGCACACGGTTGGGCAACACGACTATAGAACAACACACAAGCACATGGACTGAGCTGGAGCTGAACGTGTAGCAGCAGGAGAAGGAAGAGACACGCTGTACAGCAGCAATAAACCTGCAGCACAGAAAGCACTCGGACAGAAAGATTCACACCAGCTCACATGCAGATGCAGCAGCTTTCGGACAGCTTCCAAAGTGCAGCAACCTGGACAGAAAACATACAAAAACAGATGCACATGCACACCAACTCACCAGACATCATGCAGACCATTCAAACACAGAAGCACATGCAGTGCAGAAAACATTAAAACACAACCTGCAGCAGAAGATCACCACGGCTATAAAAGGAAGGTTTTTATTCAACAAGGGGAGAGTCGGATAGTAGCTTAGTTTAGTTTTGTTTTTTTTGTTATGCTTTTCATTTCGGACTTAGGAGTTTAGGGGAGTTGAACTTGTTGTTTTTCTTTTTATTCTCATTCGGACTAGTTGTTTACTTGTTCAGTTGTTTTATTTTCTGTTGGGCAGCAGTTGTTTACTTGTTCAGTTGTTTGCTTGTTTGTTTGGTGGTAGTTGTTTTAGGAGTTCAGTTGTATTATTTGTTTTTACTTTCCATTTAGAAGCTAGTTGGTTTCGGACAGAGTTCTAGTTTTTTTTCTGTTACTCAAGTTATTTTCTGTTTTGGAAGAAGCAGTTTTCAGTTTTGAGTTTTTGTTTTCTTAATTTATTTTCTGTTTAGTTTCAGCAGCAAGTTTCAGTTTTCTTAACATCAAGCTTATTCCTTACAATTCCTGTTTTTATTTAAATTCAGTTTAATGTCTTTTACTTTTCCTTTCACATTTAATTTCTGTCTATTTAAATTACTGTCATTTATTTTTCCTTGCACCTTTAATTCCTCTATTTAAATTAATGTCATTTATTTTCCTTGCACCTTTAAATTTCAGTCTATTAATTTCAGCAATTTTAATTTACGTTCTTGCATTTTAATTCCTTACATTTCATCGCTGCACTTAAATCCAACAAACAAATATGAATCTAGTCCATGACTAGTAAACTCTTCCATCCATTGTACATATCATCCTCTTGTTTTCTCTTTGTGAAGTTTTTCACATTTCTCAACAAGTTTAATTTTAAGCAACTTTCCCTGAGGAGACGATCTAGGAATTTATTCCTAATTATTACACGACATCCTCCTGCACTTGGGATAGCATTAGTGCTACTCATTTTTGAGTGAGTCAAGTTTTTGGCGCCGTTGCCGGGGAAAGTTGTCTAACTTAAATTTAAACTTGTTATTGTTTTTTATTTTTTTTTTACTCATCTCATTTGCATCAACCACTCATCTCCACCATATTAGAATGATGTATCAATTCATGCCAGTATTTCAAGAAGGTGGGTCTGAGCCAATCCAATCAACTAACTGGGTCAATCAAGCACAGAATCAGCACTTCTCCAACACATATAATCCGGGGTGGAGAAATCACCCAAATTTCTCGTGGAGATATGATCAGCCTGGTTGGTCCCCACCTCCTCAGCACCAGTATCCGCCATATCAAAATCCTCAGAGCTATCCTTATGTAGCTCATCCTGGATTTCAACCTCATGTAGCTGCACAAAGTCATCAGTCTTCATCATTTGCCAATAATACTCTAGAAGACAGTATGGCACAGATGGCCAATACACTTCAGCAATTCATTCATGCCAACACAAATAATCAAAATACTCAGGCCATAAATGAGTTGCCTAGCACTGTTAATAAAATGAGCACCCTAGAGAAAGGGAAATTTCCTGCACAGCCTCCACATAAGGAAACCCTTGAGGAAACATTACAGGCTTTTATGCAGGGACAAGCTCAGACAATGCAGGCCATTACTGAGCTGAGAAGTTCTATCAGCGACTTGAGCTCTGCATTACATGCTCAAGAAAAGGGAGACGTTGTTGAGACAGCAAAAGCTGTTCTTACCTTGAGAAGTGGGAAGGAAGTTCCCCGACCTGAGATGACCATAAACACAGAGGTAATTGCTCCTACGCCTAAAGATGCAGCAGTGACGAATGAAGCTGAAAAAGAACTAGAGATAGCGAGACCAGAACTGAAAAAGCCTGTGAGTGCGGATGCTGAAACTAGTAACGGATACCAACCTGTGGTACCCTATCCTCAAAGATTGGCAGCTGGCAAAAGTGGAGTTGTAAAAATTACCTTTGGGAACGTGGCACTTAAGTTGAACGTTTTCAACACCTGCAAGATGCCAGCAAGTGGTTTGAATGCTGTGGAGAGTTTGACACCAACGAAGTTTATTTGCTCAAATTCTCCTTTCTTTGATAATGAAGATGACTTTGATTTTTTTGATTGTTTTGCAGATTCTTCTCTACCATTTCAAGGGACTGACAGAACACCTTATGAATGGTCCACTCAAAATAAACGTCGGTTTCTCTCCGAGCTGAGAAAACAGTTTCAAAAATTTTGCAAATCCCGATGGAGTGGGCTGTACATTGTAAATCCCAGGGAAGTGTCTTGATTTATTTTTCCTTCTTTACAGTTTTCTTTACTTGCTTTGTTTTTATTTGTTTGTTTGCTTTGATTTTATATTTTATGTTGATTGTTTGTTTTGCTTGTTGAGATCTGTGCATTTTGTTTTCTTTCGTTCGATTCAATAAAGACTATGTCTCTCACTAGTTGGGGGGTGTGGAATGAATAAAACGGTGCGTTAGTAGACACTGTAGATAGTTTAATAAAAAAAAAATAGTTGGGTCCGTCCGTGATCCGACAAGTGTGACTGTAGATAGTTGAAAAGAATAATAATCCGTCCGTGATCTGACAAGTGGCTGGAGATTTGAAAGTTAAAAGAATAGTTGGATCCGTCCGTGATCTGACAAGAGTGTCTGGAGATTTGAAATCACCTGATGTTGTTGAAAAACGGGATTTGAGGCTCCGAGTTGTCATTTCACCGAAATCACATTGCTTTCTGACGTGGATGATAGCTCGTCTGGTTCATTGTACTACCTCTATAAAATCAATCCTGAGCTTCATCAAATCCGCATCAAGTTTTCATTCTCATCTCCATAAACTCATCTGCATTCTTCCAACTTTCTCGTCTTTAAGCCTTCTAGTCTTCTGTCAATGGCTCATTCCTCAAGCATCCCTCTAGATCAATCCATGAGGCCTTCTGCATCCCAACCGCCTG
Organism: Carya illinoinensis; assembly: GCF_018687715.1. Taxonomy (NCBI): domain Eukaryota; kingdom Viridiplantae; phylum Streptophyta; class Magnoliopsida; order Fagales; family Juglandaceae; genus Carya; species Carya illinoinensis. Next base: position 17,446,684 of record NC_056764.1, on the reverse strand, counting down.
TTCTTTCTGCAGCCACCATAAGTGCCGTGCTGCAACTAGAAAACAATAGTATGGCTAATAGGTCGGACTCAGAGGCTATCTACGACCTGGTGAGTCTTGGGACTCGCTATTCATCCTCCATTGTGGCTTTTTCTCAAAGGGTACAAGCCAAAAACAATGAGGTTGAAAGGCTGAAAGAACAAATCGTTGTACTTCAACGAATTGCACAAGAGGCTCACATAAGGGAAGGAATCGAACGGCAGAAGAATAGACAGATGAAGTCTCTTTTAGATTCTTCATTCCGCTTGCCAGCTCCCATGGCTAAGGATGACCTGATGCTGTATGAAGAGCATGAGCGTCTCAAACTTGAGGCTAAAAACCTCAAGTTTATGTAAAAAAAAAAAAAAAAAAAAAAAAAAAAAAAAAAAAAAAAAATTCTTTCTTGCTTGTTTTGCATTTTGTTTATTTTGTTTTGGGTCCACTACTTTGGAGGATCCTGCGTATCAGAATTAATTTCTGAATCATCATTGTATATACCATATGTGTTGTTTTGTTTTTCCTTCTTTTGTTTTCTGTTATGTTTTTAACTTTGACAGTAATCTACTCCTTTTGTGCACTCAAATATCTCAAGTGAATTTGTTTCCTCTCTGTTTAATCATGACTGTATAACATACATCATCGGATATTCATTGCTGAACATTGAGGACAATGTCACATTTAGTTGGGGGGAGCGTTTTCTGTTAAATGTGTTAAATTCCTTTAAAAAAAATGAAAAATGAAAAAAAAAAAAAAAAAAAGGGAGAAAATAAAGAAAAAAATGAAAAAAAATAAAATAAAATAAAATTTGTGAGGTGCACGATTAACACACACTTCTGGTATTTTTGTTAGATTTGAGTATCTTGGTGGAGTAGTTGAGCGGAATTATTTTGTGAAGATTTATTTTCAACCTTAAACATAGAACATGACTTATGATGCATCATATTTTGTTGAGGAGTGACTTGAAACACCGGGATGCGATATTTACAAAAATGAGAATTAGTATAATTTATATAGAATGAAGGGCAAGTTTTGAAAGAACATTTTGCACATGCTTACACACTTGTAGTGTTCCTCATTAATGTTCATTGATTTAAAACAGGAGAAGTAAACTGCAGGACTACCGAGCCTTATATATAAAAAAAAAAAAAAAAAAAAAAAAAAAAAAAAGGAAGGAAAAGAAAAAGAAAAGAAAAGAAAACGAAAAGAAAAGAAAACGAAAAAAAAATCGTGTAAGTTTTCCTAAATAAAGGGCTAGAAACAGTTACCCAAAACTTTGGGGGTTGAATGATCAACCTTTAAACAGAGTTGGCGTGAAAACTGCTAGTCCCTTAGGCTTTGAGGTAGTTAGAATCAATAATGATTAATCTTAAGGTTGAAAAATCCTATGATAAATCATGTTTATTAGTGAGGAACATACAGAAGTTTAGCCACACACACATTCGAGTTCTGATACATTTACCCCAATTCTATGTGAACAATTACTGAGACTTTCCTTGTGGATACAACTCCTGGTGTTGAGTAGTCACGAATCGATTTTTTGTGAGAATTCAGAATTATGTTTGATTGTTTTTGTTTGAATTTCGAGATTTATGCAATATTCATCTCAATTAATTTTCACTATTTTGCTCAAGGATTAGCAAAATGCTAGTTGGGGGGTGTGATTGAGCTAGAATATTGCACATTTTAACTATTTAAAACCAATGTATTTTAAATTAATCATGACATTATTATTGGTTTTAAATGGAAAAAATGGTTAATAAGAATAAATGCAAGTTATGATTTAAATTGATTAAAAGCATGAGTTTATGCTTAATTTTATAACTATGATTTAATGGGACAATATTTCCTCGCATATATAGTTTATTTGTGATAGTCTATTTTTCTTTTAATTTATTTTTGAGTGTTATTTTTATTGTTTGTGAACAAATGACAACCATATGTGCATGATGCAGTGTAGGTGGTGATATTGAGTTGGAAGAAAGATAGAGGATGATGGTGAAGAAGGTATGGACCCAAAGCTTGATTGAGAATAGGCAAGGGCTGAGACAAATGTGCAAAAGGAAAATGTTTTTCATTGTGCTTGCTTGATGTCCTTTGAAATGTAAATGTGGGCAGTGGGTACGTGGTAACAAATAGGGCTGGACTCAAACCAAAATAAACAAACTAAATGGCCCTATATTCAAACTTGTGCTTATTAAAGTAGTGTTGAAAATCGGCAAACATACAAAGCACACATGCTCATGCTCACATGCCTCAACGGAAGCTGCTGCAGCACTCACTCAACACAGCTGGCAGTCATTCATCATTCGGACAACATGTAATACACATGCAAGACCACAGCTATCTGCCTCATTCACAGCTTCATTCGACTCACATCATTCGGAAACATGCCAACAAACCACACACATGCATGACAGCAGACATTCACCATTCAGCCACTGCTGGAGCACGGAAAGGAGAGTAATGAGTGGACTGAACGTGGGAGAGTGATGAGTGGAAGCTGCACAGCTGAACGTGGTCATTAAAGAAAAGAGAAAGGTGAGGTGCGGCTTGCTTTTCACACATGCAGCAATCATCACTCGGACCACATTCAGCAACACTGCAGCAAACACATGCACGCATGACAGCAGATAAAGCAGGTCAGCAGAAGAAAGAAAAGTGCAGCAAGGAAAAGCACACATTCGGACACCTCACACAAGCACACGGTTGGGCAACACGACTATAGAACAACACACAAGCACATGGACTGAGCTGGAGCTGAACGTGTAGCAGCAGGAGAAGGAAGAGACACGCTGTACAGCAGCAATAAACCTGCAGCACAGAAAGCACTCGGACAGAAAGATTCACACCAGCTCACATGCAGATGCAGCAGCTTTCGGACAGCTTCCAAAGTGCAGCAACCTGGACAGAAAACATACAAAAACAGATGCACATGCACACCAACTCACCAGACATCATGCAGACCATTCAAACACAGAAGCACATGCAGTGCAGAAAACATTAAAACACAACCTGCAGCAGAAGATCACCACGGCTATAAAAGGAAGGTTTTTATTCAACAAGGGGAGAGTCGGATAGTAGCTTAGTTTAGTTTTGTTTTTTTTGTTATGCTTTTCATTTCGGACTTAGGAGTTTAGGGGAGTTGAACTTGTTGTTTTTCTTTTTATTCTCATTCGGACTAGTTGTTTACTTGTTCAGTTGTTTTATTTTCTGTTGGGCAGCAGTTGTTTACTTGTTCAGTTGTTTGCTTGTTTGTTTGGTGGTAGTTGTTTTAGGAGTTCAGTTGTATTATTTGTTTTTACTTTCCATTTAGAAGCTAGTTGGTTTCGGACAGAGTTCTAGTTTTTTTTCTGTTACTCAAGTTATTTTCTGTTTTGGAAGAAGCAGTTTTCAGTTTTGAGTTTTTGTTTTCTTAATTTATTTTCTGTTTAGTTTCAGCAGCAAGTTTCAGTTTTCTTAACATCAAGCTTATTCCTTACAATTCCTGTTTTTATTTAAATTCAGTTTAATGTCTTTTACTTTTCCTTTCACATTTAATTTCTGTCTATTTAAATTACTGTCATTTATTTTTCCTTGCACCTTTAATTCCTCTATTTAAATTAATGTCATTTATTTTCCTTGCACCTTTAAATTTCAGTCTATTAATTTCAGCAATTTTAATTTACGTTCTTGCATTTTAATTCCTTACATTTCATCGCTGCACTTAAATCCAACAAACAAATATGAATCTAGTCCATGACTAGTAAACTCTTCCATCCATTGTACATATCATCCTCTTGTTTTCTCTTTGTGAAGTTTTTCACATTTCTCAACAAGTTTAATTTTAAGCAACTTTCCCTGAGGAGACGATCTAGGAATTTATTCCTAATTATTACACGACATCCTCCTGCACTTGGGATAGCATTAGTGCTACTCATTTTTGAGTGAGTCACCCGCTCAACTACTCCACCAAGATGCTCAAATTTCACAAATCTTAAATTTCAAATTTTTTTTTTTTTAATGTGTGCACACATGCTACCCCCCAACTAGTGAGATTCATAGTCCTAAATGAATCGAACGAAAGAAAACAAAGTGCACAGAACTAAGCAAGCAAAACAAACAATCAACATGAAATATAAAATCAAAGCAAAAGAACAAATAAAAACAAAACAAGTAAAGAAAACTGTAAAGAAGGAAAAACAACTTAAAGCACTTCCCTGGGGTCTTGCACAAGCAAGATCTCTTCATGTGGATCAAAGACCTTCAGAAATGACTTTAGACATTGTCCGTTGACAGTGAAGCTATTACCATTCTTTGGATTGACAATGTCTACCGCGCCATGAGGATGAACGGTCTTTACAATGTACGGCCCACTCCATCGGGATTTCAACTTTCCAGGAAAAATATGCAAGCGAGAGTTGTAAAGAAGAACTTCCTGGCCAAGTGTGAAATGCTTTGGATGAATTTTCTGATCATGCAGAATTTTCATGCGTTCCTTTGCCTGTTGCGCATTGTCATAAGCATTCCGACGAGCTTCATCCAATTCATTGATCTACAATTTTCTCAACCCTGAAGCTTCATCAAGTGACATGTTAACATGTTTTATGGCCCAAAGAGCTTGATGCTGAATGTGAACAGGTAAATGACAAGATTTACCATAAACTAATCGATAGGGAGACATCCCTAGATTTGTTTTAAAAGCTGTCCTATAAGCCCACAAAGCATCAATAAGCTTAATCGACCAATTTTTCCTATTAGGATTTACTGTTTCCTCCAGAATGATTTTTATCTCTCTGTTTGCCAATTCAGCTTGCCCATTTGTTTGAGGGTGATAAGGGGTAGAAACTCTGTGTGTGATACCATATTTCTTCATAAGTGTAGAAAATGGTTTATTGCAAAAATGAGAACCCCCGTCACCAATGATAACCTTGGGCATGCCAAATCAAGCAAACAAAGATTGTAAAAATTTTAGTACATCATGATGGTCATTGGTTTTGCAAGCGATGGGCTCAACCCACTTTGAAACATAGTCCACAGCCAATAAAATAAATGTGTTTCCAAAGGAAACCGGAAAAGGTCCCATGAAGTCTATTCCCCAAAATCAAAGATTTCTAAAGTAAGAATGGGGGAAAGGGGCATCATGTTTCTTTTGCTAATGGCTCCCAACTTTTGACAAGACTCACATGCTTTACAAAAATTGTAAGCGTCCTTAAACATGGAAGGCCAATAAAAACCGCTTTGCAAAATTTTTGCCACTGTTTTATTTGCTGAAAAATGACCACCACATGCACCCATATGACAAAATCTCAATACTGAAGAAAACTCATCATCAGGAATGCATCTCCGAATCAATTGGTCCGAACAATATTTGAAAAGATAAGGGTCATCAAAGTAGAAATATTTTACCTCAGATAGAAACCGACGTTTATCTTGGGTTGACCAGTCAGAAGGCATTCGCTCAGTCACCAAATAATTGACTATGTCAGCATACCAAGGAGCTCTATCACCCACAAATAGTTGCTCATCCGGAAAACTATCATCAAGAGAAAGGCTGACATGTGAAGAAGGAGATGATGACAATCTAGAGAGGTGGTCAGCTACCACGTTTTCAACTCCTTTCTTGTCCTTAATGTTGATGTTGAACTCTTGAAGTAATAGAATCCAACGAATCAAGCGTGGTTTTGCATCTTTCTTAGCCAACAAATACTTAAGAGCAGAGTGGTCAGTGAAAATAGTAACAGGAGAACCAAGAATATAAGCCCGGAATTTATCAAGTGCAAAAACCACTGCAAGCAATTCTTTTTCAGTAGTGGTATAATTTTTCTGGGCATCATTCAAAGTTCTACTGGCATAATAAATCACAAAAGGTCTGTTATCCACTCGCTGCCCCAAAACAGCTCCTAAGGCATAGTCACTAGCATCTGTCATAATCTCAAAGGGAAGGTCCCACTGCGGGGGTTGCACAATAGGGGCAGTGGTAAGCGACTTTTTCAAGGTATCAAAGGCTTTTTGGCACTCATCAGTCCAAACAAATTCAATATCATTTTGTAGAAGAGTGCACAAAAGTTTTCCAATAGAACTAAACCCTTGAATAAACTGCCTATAAAAGCCAGCATGACCAAGAAAAGAACGAATATCCCTAACTGTCCTAGGGATAGGAAGTTTAGATATTAATTCAATCTTTGCCTTGTCAACCTTTATACCCTCAGAAGAAACAATATGCCCCAAAACAATGCCCTGAGTAACCATAAATTGGCATTTCTCCCAATTAAGTAAAAGATTTTTTTCCTCACATCTCTGGAGAATACGTGCCAAATTATGCAAACAACTCTCAAAGGATTTTCCAAAAATAGAGAAATCATCCATGAATATTTCACAAATGTCATCAATCATATCAGAAAAAATACTCATCATGCATCTCTAAAAAGTAGCTGGAGCATTACACAGACCAAAAGGCATTCTAGTAAAAGCAAAAGTGCCAAAAGGACAGGTGAAAGTGGTTTTCTCCTGATCCTCAGGTGCTACAGCAATTTGATAATAACCAGAATAGCCATCCAAGAAACAATAATATGCATTACCAGCTACTCTTTCCAAAATTTGATCCAATAATGGTAAAGGAAAATGATCCTTCCTACTGGCTGAGTTAAGTTTTCTATAGTCAATGCACATTCTCCAGCCAGTAACCATTCTAGTTGGAATCAACTCATTTTTATCATTTTTTCTGACAGTCAAACCAGATTTCTTTGGTACCACTTGAGTTGGACTTACCCACTTACTGTCTTAGATGGGATAAATGATACTCACTACGAGTAGCTTAAGCACCTCCTCTTTCACAACTTCCTTCATGGTAGGATTGAGCCTACGTTGAGCATCATGAACCGGTCTAGCATCGTCTTCAAGATGGATTCTGTGGGTACATACAGCGGCATCAATGCCTTTGATGTCAGCTATTGTCCAACCAATTGCGCCTCGATGCTTCCTTAATACTTCAATCAACTGGGCTTCATCCTTCTGATTTAGCTTTGAGGAAATCACCATCGGAAAAGTGCCTTCTTCAGGACCAAGGAACACATACTTTAAATCTTGAGGAAGCGGTTTCAGCTCCAACTGGGCAACTTCTTCCTTTGAAGATTTAAGCATGTCTGGTGGTGGTAGAGCTTCAAACTGGGGTTTCCATCTTGCTCCCGCAAACTGTACTTCAAGTGGTAATGAAGAATCTGCAAAACAATCAAAAAAATCAAAGTCATCTTCATTGATATGATCAATTTTCTCATCAAGTAAAAATTCAGGTGTCTGAAAAATATAATCATCATCAGAGAAGGGAGAAGTTGAGCAAATAAAATCTGTTGGTGTCAAACTCTCCACAGCATTCAAATCGCTTGTGTCATCAAAATGTGCTGGCATCTTACAAGCGTTGAAAACGTTCAACTCCAGTGCCATGTTCCCAAAGGTAAGCTTCAAAACTCCACTTCTGCAATTGATGAATGCATTTGATGTAGCTAAAAATGGTCTTCCTAAGATGACAGGAGCTTGGTAAATAGTGGAGACCGGCTGCTGCATGTCAAGAACCACAAAATCCACTGGGTAGTAGAATTTGTCCACCTGGACCAACACGTCCTCTACAATACCCCTCGGTACCTTAACTGATCTGTCAGCCAACTGTAGCATGATGGAGGTCTTTTTAAGCTCACCCAATCCCAACTGCTCATATACTGAGAACGGTAGCAAGTTCACACTACTCCCCAGGGGCTCGGGGCGGCTAACGGCTGGTCCGATGGCTCTGAAAATTGGTGGGGATGATCTCTGGTGGGAGGGGAAGAGAATGGTGGGGGTGGTGCACTACAGGGCGGCCGGAAGGCGAAAAGGAAGAAGAGCTGCGCGGGGAGAGAGAAAATGGGAAGAAAAAGAAGAAGAAAAAGAAAGAAAAGAAAGAAAAGAAGAAAAAGAAAAGGAAAAGGGAAAAAACAAAAGAGAAAAGAAAAGAAATGAGGTCCAATTCTCACTCCAGAAACCAAAAACCGATCTGCCGAAAACGATATTAAAAATCGTAAAACAACTAAAATAAATTAAACACAACATCAAATAAATTAAAACCAATTTAAAATACATTAATTTAAAATAAATAAACCAATATATTAATTAAATTAAAAACAACCATTCAGTGAAAATACACGTAAAAGCGGGTCATCACACCCTGTCATAGTGACGGGTGTCACAATAGCTTGGGAATAGCCCTAAGCTATGTCATGCAACGAAGGTGTAGTGTGAATAGAGTCTTGTCATGTTAAGTGTTGGGATAAACTTGTAAAGGGCCAAGAAGTCGAAAAGTCCTACCAACCGGGTTTGAGTGGAAGTTGGTATTAGAGTATGAATCTTGTTTAAAGATTAGAGTAAAGGGCCAAGTGGGCATTCAATACATTATAAGTTGATCTTAGGTGATAAAAGGGGGTAAGGTATGTGTGTAATCTGGTTAGACACATGTGCTGGACAGATTTACCATATATAATGGGTAATCTATCCTAAGCATGGTTACACGATGTTTAACCCTCAGGGTTGGCTTAAAGTCATGTGGCATGCATGTATGGGAATGAGGATGAAGTGTGGCAAGGATCCTGAAGGTAATAATGGGTGTATTGTCTAGGATTGAGATGCGTGACTTAGTTGGTTTGAGTCATACATCAGAATGTGGTTAATAGGATAGTAAGACAAAGGTCTTAGTATCTTAACCCTAAGGTGAATTAAAAAGGTTCACTTTAGTGGATGAGCTCAAGGTAGAACATTGAGTTTGGAAGAGGTAGTGACTGTAAGTAGGCACCGAAGGTTTTAGTATAGTAAAGGGAATGTAAGAACACGTGATAGAAGGAGAGTGTTTCCAAGTAAGGTGTAATTCAATTTCTAGTTTAGTTGCTTATGTACTAGATTAAGAATGACGTTAAGGTTATGTGTATGCAGTAGGTTGCCATCTAACATGCACTTGAATAGACTGCATGAAATGAGTATGGCATTGAGTCTAAGGTAAGTATTATGTTCATACTTTTCTAGAGTTTTCTAAAATAATATGAAATGAAAATGAAATACTTTCCTTTACGATGATTTATGAAATGACATGAATGACGTTTTATGAAAGTATGCTAAGTATAAATCTTCAAGTATATGTATATAATGGCCCTTTCTTGCAACCCCATTTTATGCACCTCCAAAGTATTAAGTGTATGCATGTGAATGGATGATATATGTAGTAAGTATTGGAAATATTTTTCATGAAATGAAATGTTGAGGCTCATACCTTATGCTTTAAATGAAGTTAAGAAAGTGTTTTAAAATGACCCTATGACCTGATGTTTTAAATGATGCCATGAAGGATGATGTTTAAGGAATTTTTTTATGATGTCATGGACTTATGTTTTAAAAGATGCTCATGTTTATGCTTTCAAAGGATGTTTTAAATGTTGAGGTTTAAGCATATGCTTTTAAATGATGTTTACAAAAGGAATGGACTGAAAGAATGAAAAGGACTAAAAGGGGTAAAATGAAAGAAATGACTGAATGAATGAAAATGTGAATGTATGAAAATACATAACGACATATTGCAATGCTGGGTAAGTAGTATTGGTAGTGCACCCAGTGTTGCCCCTTGATTGAAGGATTCCCAACCAGCTGCCACGAGTGGAATCAAGTCCAAAAAACTGCTAACCCTAACACACGGGGTGTAACAGTATGTAACAGCCAATGGAAAGTGATAAGAAAGAATGTATGTATGATAAGAAAGAATGCATGTATGCTCAGATTCTTTAAGAAATGAAGGCATGAGGCGTGGGAAAATATTTTATGAAAGAAAGGAAACGCTGTACGAAAGAGAATCCTTTTCAAGAAAAACCCTACCTCGAAAGGTTTTAAATGAACGAATGTCTTATGCATGGTATGTATGGAGTGATGAATGCATGACTGAAAACCTATGTTATTATATTCTGACTGTATGAAGTGATGCTTATGAGTCTTCGACTCATTTTAGTGGTTATGTGTCCCCTCCCAAGGACAAGATGAGCAGTACGGGTCAGGACGGAAGCCTAGGCATAATGTTTTATATGAAAGACTTTTAATTATAACGTTTAATGTTTTCCACTGTAACTTGCTGAAAATTAATAAGCACGTTTTAGTTTATAAACATTGAGTATTTCATATCCTAGCATGAAAGGAATGTTTGTTTTAAAATGAACAGTAATTCCCATCACCTTTCTTAAAATCATTTTCTAAAGGTCCAACCACAAGGACAGGCATTACATGCTTAGCCTTACTCTCACACTCTGAAATCCAGAATCTCTCTCTCTCTCTCTCTCTCTCTCTCTCTCTCTCTCTCTCTCTCTCTCTCTCTCTCTCTCTCTCTCTATCCTTCCTTTATTCTAACCTCCAAAAAGAAAATGAAACCCTAAGTTGAATTCGTACTCACAAACTTGGAAGCCCAAAGTTCCTGGTAAACCAAGGAAAGCCAGTTTACCTAACGACTGACTGAGTGAGAACTCACTACCAAGGTAGGTTCTTCTCTGTGACAACACTACGATGACAATTAATGACTACTGGCATGCTGTATTATGATTTAGTATGTTATTAGCTTTCATATATTACAATATAGCAGTTTTATGACACCTTGTTCATGTGAGTAATATAACACTATGATTTGCTTGTTATTTTACTAAAGGATGACGTTATTTTATAAAATGTTACTTTTTTCTTACAAGAAGAGTAGTGTGTTGTGTGAGTGACTAAAGACCCCAAGTCAGGATAGGGCATTATCTCTATAGAGCTTCTCTAGTCACTAAGAAGCGTCTAAGAATTAAGTGATGTCTCTTGGATTTTCATTGGGCGACAAAGGGCTTAGGCAAGATGGTAAAGCTCTCAAGTTGAAGTCATGGCCTCTCGGTGGGTGGAGGCTACAAGATGTTGTGGTCAGTTAGGAGGCACAAAGCTAGGCATTGTTTCTAACGAAGTCTCATGCGCTGTCATTATCCATTGTGTCATTACCTATCATTTCACTCCTTAGAACCGTAGATTTTGATGCAGGTGTAGGGAACAAGATTGACTACGATCAAGAGGATCCGGTGCAACCAGAGGATTGGTATGGGGTTCTATCCCTATTTTGGGCTTTTCTCTTTCTATAAGGATTTTGTTTGCTAATTCAATCTAGTTGATGAACGATTATGGTTGTGATATCCAAACTATCGTGATATGTGACTTATGGATAACTTGATGTCCTAAATTTATTTCTTTGGTGCTGATAGTTTAGTATGACATACTTTAACTCTTTTTGCTACGATTATTTTTACACATATGTGTCGAGCATATGTGCACACAATGTTTCATAGTATAGAATGGGGTGTAACCCACATGGTGTGCATTCCCAACGACAGGATTCTTTGCCATATCACATGTGGAGTTTGGAGGCATCACACTAGAATTTGACCCTTAGACAATTTTATTGTGTAGATTTTTTGTGCTTAAAGGGGGAGTTAGAAGTTAAATTGGGTAGAGTATACCTTAGCAACCAAGACTTTGATCCAAGACTTATGGAAAAGCCCAAACTCTAACCCATGTCATGACCCAGAGTCATGATCTGAAAGTGAAATGATCGGCTATAGTAATTACGTTCAATATAACACATAGCATGTACAACGCCCACACGTCTAGCTGATCAACCATCCTATATATATTTATATATCTATTCTTCATTCTTCATTTGTTCCAATAGATTTCAACCATTTTCCCTCTCATCATCTTATTCTCCTCGCTGTTGTGCTTCGCTAGAAATCGTGCATCAACTTTGACTTATAGAATGGATCAACCATGTAAGGAGAGTGTAATAGCCCACCAGATATTCAATGGATGAGTTTCTTTAAACTTTAGGAACGTCGTAGTAACCCTAGAAAGGTCATACAAACCGAGATATCACAAAGGTTTTAGTCCGTTACCTTAGTCAGTTTCTTAGCCACTTTGCTGACAGAAACATGCTTTGTTCCATTAGGAGTATGAGATTGAGAAACAATTTGCTCCATTACTCTTAGATAAATATTTAAGATATTTCAGTGCAATAATACATTTTTAATTTTTTAGAGGAGAGTTGTTCAAAAATGCCTTCTAATTTAATGAAGGCACTTAGGAATCAAAATTTACGAAACAAATTTCATTAAAAGGTTCATAGGATTATTTAAAATTTTATGATGCAAATTTTATTTTTACCTTTGTCATAGTGAATAGTAACATCTGTGATAGAGCCATGTGGCACTCAATCCAATCGATTTTTAAATCACAATTTGGATTATCCAAATCACTCTAGTGAAGTTTTATTTGGACACTTGGCAAGATCATAGCCACAGTTGGTGAATAGTATAGGACACTTGACACTAATAGGAACTATGAGATGGAAATGTGAAGGAAATAAAGGAAAATCAAGCATTGTGATCATGCCACCTAAGCCAAACACCATTCCATCGACTCAATCTTGTGACAATCCAAATGGGTTTTCAACCATAGTGAAACCCCAAGTCTTTGAGATCCAATTGAAACCTGAAACCTTGATGAAAGTTGAAACCCTAAAACGTTTCCCTAAACCTCAAATGGTATGCCAAACCCAAAATGTTGGTCAGTTTTAGTTTAGTGTTTAATCAATTGATTAAATATGCAATACTCGTGATGGGCCCCCAAGGCGGACCAAGTCTTAAGGATCAATTACAAGATTAAGAGCCTAGAAGATCAAGGAAGCAATGCAAGGATTGGTGCAATCCAATTGCAATGAAGCTAACAAGAGCCCAACACTCATGATGGGCTTGAAAGGAAGAGAACCAGTTTTGATCCACTAGATCCAAACTTTGGAAGACATGACTTAGACGTAGGGCCTATTTTTGTTAAGACTTTCAATTTGTTTAAAAGATTTTTATTATTAGTTCATAATAAGTGGGCCTGATGATGCTTAACCCACATATATCTTATTTCTAATGAACTAGGATTTTTGGGAAGGCCTTGTATGTTGGCCAAGGGCTTATTTGGAAAGTTATTATTTTATGTCTCACAAGGGTTATAGAAGTTACTGTAGCGCGTCACTATACATGCTGCAATACCCGAGACATTATTCACTTAGGGTTTTTGGAGATTGTTTATTTAAGTCACTTGTAGTCTCATTTGAGAAGGTTAGACATTATTGAATTTTTATTGGTGAGTTGAGTTTACTCCTCCTGTTCTTGATTGAACTTTTGAACTTATCAAAGGTAAATCAAAACCTTTGTGGCGTTCCTCCTTGTAATCCGGGTTCTTGAGACGTGTTTTTCAACGGGTCTAGATTTTAATATAATCTAGGTTCTTGAAATGAATTCTCAACGGGTCTAGATTATCCATACATTGATTTGAGTTTGGCTTTCTTTGGTGAGTTTTCAAGTTAATTGTGGGTTCAAAGGATTCTAATTCTGCGGTTCATATCATTTGGTATTCAGAGTTCGGTTTCCAATCAGGTTTAATTCTACCTTTTATTTATTGCATCTTTAATTTTAGGGCTTCAATTTTCTAGGGTTGCACAAAAAAAAAAAAAAAAGCCTATGAATTTCTCATTATTTTCTAGGGTTTGACTAAATTGCTTATCCTAGGGTTTGTTTGGCCAAATTACATCATCTTGAGGCTAGTCAGATTATCTAGTTCATTAGGGTTTTTGTGCTGGCCAAAATTCCATCTTATTAGGGCTGCCGTGTTCTTCAACATCATCTTAGGGTTTCATTAATTCCCTTCAAATTCCTATAAATTCTTCTTGTCTGTTGAATTGATAGAATTGGTGAGAGAAAAAAAGAAAAAAAAAAGAAAGGAAAAGAAAATTTAAAAAAAGAAAAAATAGAAAGAAAAGAGTATTGAAAAAAAAAAAGAAAAAAAAAAGGGTTTGGATTGAGTCTTATCATCAAAGGGGCTGAATACATATCATTATAGTTGGTATCTTGATTAGGATAAAACAAGGTTGTATTGTCTTGATTGAGTTTAATTAGTTCTTAAAGAACTTGAGTGGAAAAACTCTTGAGGTAAAAGCCAATTATCGGGAAGTCAATTAAGAGTGAAACACGAGTGGAGTGTCATTAGGGAGTGTGTGAGGTTTTTACTACTAACATTCTTTTTATGCAACACATTACAATGTCTCATAACAGTAACTCAACACTGAAGTGGGTGGTAGACAATTCATTCTTTGTGTTGCAATCCATGCAACAAAAGTTTGAAAGGTTAAATTTGATGTTGAGGGATGTAAGGGATAGGATAGATCAAAGAGGTGCATTGATTAGAAATATGCAAAGTGGGAGAAATAGGAAGAGACGTGAGCCTAGCATTGAGCATGAGTACAAGAATGGGGTGTATGGTGAGTCTCTTGTTGTTAGGCATGCTTTCAATACACAAAGTAAGATGGATGGTACAGAGCAGCAAAGAGAACATTTTCCATACTAGATGCCACATCAATAGCAAGGTATGTTGTATGATCATAGATGGAGGAAGTTTTACTAATGTTGCTAGCACTACTTTAGTTGACAAATTGAATTTACCTACTTTGAAACACCCTAGACCATACAAGTTGCAATGGTTGAATGATTGTAGAGAGGTTAGGGTAAATAAGTAAGTGTTAGTATCTTTTTCAATTGGAAAGTATCAAGATGAGATGCTCTGTGATGTTGTGCCTGTACGTGCTGGCCATATTTTGTTGGGGAGGCCATGGCAGTATGATAGGAGGGTGATCCATGATTGAGTCAAGAACGTATACAGCTTTGTAAAGGATGGCAAAATAATCAAACTTGCTCCTTTAATGATATGAAACCCAATCGACTACCTTTGAGACCCAACAACAATATTAAAAATAAACCCAAGAAAGCCAAAATCCCTTCAATGGATGGAAGAATCTAGACCCATTGAGGACTCGTTTCAAAAACCTAGATTATATTAAAATTTAGACCCGTTGAAGAACCCATTTCAAGAACCCAGATTACAAGGAGGAATGCCACAAAGGTTGTGATTTACCTTTGATAAGTTTAAACGTTCAATCAAGAACAATAGCAGATAAACACAACTCACAATAAATAAAATTTATCAATTTCATAAACTTTCATATATTGTCTAACCCCTCAAATGAGGCTACAGGTGGTTTATTTAACCCCCCAAAACCCTAAGTGAATAGTGCCGCGGGTACTGTAAAGTGAACAGTGCCGTCTACAATAACTTCTAAAACCCTAGTTCACATAAAATAATAACTTTTCAAATAAGCCCTTGGCCAAAATACAAGGCCTTCCAAAAAATCCTAATTCATTAGAAATTAGACATGTGGGCTAAGCATCCTCAAGCCCACTTATTCTAAACTAATAAAATAAGCTCTTTTAATGAAATAAGTCCAAGGCCTTCAATAACAATAGGCCCAATGTCTTCCATAGCGTATCACATGGATGAAAACTGAATCTCCTTCTCTCAAGCCCATCTTGAATGTTGGGCTCTTGCTAAACACATCTAAAGTGGATTTCACTCATCCTTACATGGCTTCCTTAATCTTTCTAGTTCTTGATCTTGTAATTGCCCCATCTCAAACTTGCAAAGGATCTTTACGACTAGGTCCACCTTGGGGCCCATCATTCCCCCTCTCCTCAAAAGGATTCAATCTCGAATCTCTACCTGGATCAAAGGGAAAAAGATCAGAAACATTGAAAGTAGTAGAAATATGGTACTTACCTAGAAGATCCACTTGATATGAATTATCATTAATATTCTCAAGAATGTGAAAAGGTCTATCCAAGCCACTCCTGTCATCAACAAGCAAAAATATCAATAATAAAAGAGTAAGTGGATTAAAAACATATACAATTTCAAAATGAGAATAAAAAATGGTAGTACGTATGGTCCAATTATATGCGAACTCTAACATGGGCAAACGATACTCCCACAAACGTTCATGCAACAAGTCAATGAAAGGAAAATGATACTCCCACAAACGTTGTTGTTAAGAATTTCAATTTTTTTAAAAGATTTTTATTATTAGTGCAGAATAAGTGGGTCTGGGGATGCTTAGACCACATATATCTTATTTCTTATGAACTAGTGTTTTTGGGAAGGCCTTATATTTTGGCCAATGGCTTATTTGGAATGTTATTATTTTATGTCTCAATAGGGTTTTAGAAGTTACGCTATAGTACATGCGGCACTGTTCACTTAGGGTTTTTGAAAATTGTTTATTTAAACCACTTGTAACCTCATTTGAGAAGGTTGGAAATTATTGAATTTTTATTGGTGAGTTGAGTTTACTCCTCTTGTTCTTGATTAAACTTTTGAACAAATCACAACCTTTGTGGCATTCCTCCTTGTAATCTGAGTTCTTGAGATGGATTCTTCAACGGATCTAGATTTTAATATAATCTAGGTTCTTGAAACGAGTTCTCAACGGGTCTAGATTCTCCATACATTAACTTGAGTTTGGCTTTCTTGGGTCTATTTTTCCAATATTGTTGTTGGGTCTCAAAGCGAGTCGATTGGGATTCACATCAACCACGATCTTATTATGTAGGTCCTTGCGTCATTTCATTTTAGTTTGAAAATAAATATTTTATTATGTTATTATTTTATTTTAAGATGGGTGTGTTTTTATTTTTATGTGGGTTATTAAAATAAATGAAGGGCATGATTTTAAGACCTTGTAATATTTTTCTCTTCAACCCTCTAATTTTCATTATTTAAGAAATGGCCCAATTATTCCCTACCATTTGCTTCATTGTGATGGAAGAAGGAAACAAAGACTAAAAAACCCTTGCCCCTTCCTCCAAGTCTACGCCTAAAGCAATCAAAGAATGGAAAAGACAAAAACAAATCCCTTAAGTCTTTCCTTGTCCATTGGTCAATCCCCCATAGCTTGTGAAATAAGTTTTGACTAAAAGTAGCTTTATGCCTCTTATTCTTCTTGAACCGTCAGTCATCCCTCCTAGCTTATGAGATAAGTTTTTGACCAAAAGGTAATTTAGCCTTTTTCATCTTCAACCCATTGGCTTCTAAGGCAAGAAAAGAAGAAAAATTTTCTCAAGCACTCAAGTCCCTCACCGTGCGACACTACTACCCTTCTCTCATATTTCCATTCTTTTTCCAATCTTAAGCCAAGCACCCATTATGTCTTCTTCTCAAGAGGAAAATAACAAACTAAGAGTACCCTTAACCTTTCTCCTTTGTGTATTTTGAGCCTAGCCTTGGTTTAATCAAGTGGATTTTGTTTTGTTGTTGATATTTCAGTTTTGGATTTCCAGCCAAGGGATTTGCATGTTCTCTAGTTTTCCAAGCTGAACCCACCTTTCCTCTTCTCCATTTTGTGTTTTGGGAAGGGATTCACCAAGGAATAAACCCTAGCTTGAAATCCATTTGATTGGGATGTTGTTTGAGGCTAACTGTATCATGTAACAAGCTTGTGTTCCAAATTTTGTTCCTTATCTTTTCATGTTGTGATTCCTCATATATATGCCTTGTTTTGGCTTAGCCAAACATATATGGGAGCTGTTTTTGTGTTGTGCATTATTATATTTCGAAATGAATGGGGTTATAGCAAACAAACTTGTTTTAAATCTTGGATGACTCTTGGAATGCTTTGGGTCTGTTGGAAACGTTGTATATAAATATTGTTTTGCTTTTGGGTCTTCCAAGTAACGAGGTTTCTTCAAAAAGTAAACTTAGAGTAGTGTTAATTGGTTGATATCATGCTTTTAAAGGTGTTAAATGATTAAACTATAAACTTGACGTTTAAAGATTTTTAAGTTTATTTAATGGGTTATTCTTGCTATTCTCTATGTTATGCTTAATTAAATAGTGTATGTTAACTAGGCTATTTATCATACTTATGTCACTTGAGTTAGACTATGGATTGGTATTAAGAAGAGGTGGCCAAAGGTGCAAAAGGTATTATAGTATGTAAAGCTGTCCAAGAGCTCTTAAATCTATGCTATACCATGTCTTGTTTTTGAAATAGCCCATTTATGTTGCCCCTCTTTTTAGTTTATTTTTTACTTAACCCAAGAGTTCAAATGTTGAATAACCTAGCCTTTTATAAAGAGAGACCACGAGTTGATTTCAAGGGGCATGTTTCCTAAGCTTGTTAGCCCACTTGAGATGCCTAAATCTATTTTAAAGCCATTGTTGAGCATTTCCAAATTTGATCTCTTAATGTCCAAGCCCAAAGTGAGCTTGAACCAAATAGACCTTACTTGAAACCTATGAAATCTTAACTACTTTTCACGTAAGCTATTAAATGGCCTTTCATGGACAGCGAGCATGCTTTAGTATTAATTATGTTATTCTTGTAAAGGTTAGACGAGAAGTTAGTTAATCGGGTTAACGCTAAGTGTAGAAAGGGCGTTAGGTTAATGTCATGGCTTTCTCGTTTAAAGGAAGGCCTAAAGGATATCAAATAAGTATTAACATGCTTATGATTTATTAGAATAGAACCTATATTGACATTGGAAGTATCGAGGAGCATAAAGCTAAGTAGATATGACCATGCTTCTTACACAAAGTTCTCTTATGAAAGAATATATCTCTCTCTCTTCAAAGGTTCTTCTAAAGAAAGAGTAAATGTACATATTATGTACAAGCCTTTCTTGGTAGTCCCTATTAAGCACCCTATCGATTATAATTGTTTGTATGTGTATAAGGTAATGCGTGCACGTAGATTCTAAGCCATGAGATTTTTATACATGCTCTCTCAAATAACTAATGTCTTACTTATATGTAGCATGACATGAAATGCTCTTATGAAAAAATAAATGCATATGCAGTGGACTAAGAAAAGATAACAAAAATGTTTGATTGCAAAGAAATGAAAGAAATGAAAAGAAGGTTAAGGTATGAAAATAGGTAACGGCATGAAAGATGATGTCTAAGCACATTCTTTTAAACGACGTTTTTCCATGAATGAACTGGTAAATGAAAATGACTGAATGAAAGAAAGAAAGGATTGAAAGGAAATGAATGTTTTAATGTATGAAACTACGTAATGGCAATGATTGATAAATGAATGATGGTACCAAAAGACTAGGCAGATTGCAATGTTGGATAAGTATACTGGTAGTGCACCTAGTGCTGCCCCCTAACAAAAGAATTTCCAACCCACGGCCACAGGCAGAATCAGGTCCAAAAAATGGCTAACCCCAACACATGGCGTGTAATAGTGTGTACCAACCAAATGAAAATGAAACATGAAAGAAATGTTATACATGAAAGTATCGTTTAAATGTTATGCATGAAAGTATTGTTTAAATGTTTATGCATGAAAGTATGATTTATTTCTTAAATTGTTTATGCATGAAAGCATTGTCAGAATCATCAAATATTTATGTATGCATGTTTTCAAAGGAAAAGATTAGAAGCTTAGTAAGTTAATATCATGTGTACTACTTACTGAGTATTAGACTCACTTTGTGTTTATGTTTTAAACGTCCAGGAAAAGATGAAGTGGCTGGAGAGCAGGGCATTACTGTAGAGGGAAAGATACATGCTTAGTGTCTTCCCTATTGGTTCGACCTTACATGGATGACGGGTTATGTCTATGGATGTTGTTTTTATGCTGGGATGAGTCCCTTGTAGGGACGTTTTGTAGGGTTTGACTTCAAACCATGTATTTCTTGGTATGGTTCAACCGTTATGGTGGGGTGATGGTAAACCCTTATACATTGACTAGTGCCTTCTTGTATGTAAGGTAGAGATGGAGTCCCTTCCTCACTAGAACAGTTATGTTTATATGAACATATGATGGACTCTTAGGGTCTCTTATGGATGAATGATGAATAGAATGTCTATCAGGTGTTCCTTTAGTAAATTAAAAATTTAGAGTACATGTATGCCTTCTTGCTTTTGCCCACAGTTTTGCCAATGGTTTTGGCTAACAAAACCACCATTAAATAGTCATCCTCACATTCCCTCTCAGTCCTCTAGTCCTATATAAGTCATCCATGCTAGCCTCTTCAAGTTTTCATCACTTTCATTTAACTTTCTTGGAGAGAACTCGAGAGGAGGTTATAGACAGTGTTTATGGCCCACTTTGTTTGAATTTTTCATAGTCTTTGTAAGTAGATTCTATCTACCTTGATATAGATTGTTCCACATTGCATCTAATGCTCATGGATATATTTTGTGTATTGTTTATGGAGGTTGGATTAATGACAAGTTGGTTTGAGCATGGATATTGTGTGCAACTTTAATTTATTTGATGAAGCTTTTGGCAAGATATTTAATCAATCCTTTTATGATTTAGGGTTAACATGTTAGCATGTAAGTTGGATTTAAATTTGTTGCAAGTTAAGAGTTTTCACAAAGAGTTTTACATGATTTTAGAAAGTTGGAAACTCGAGGTGTCAAAAAACATTTTGTGTTGAGAAGGTTTTGATCTTTCGTAATGGGAACATGATCGTATGGTCTTGTTATTCACATATGTGGTTCTTAGAACTTTGTGTTAGAAAGTTAATTTTGGAGAATAATGGTTTTGACCTTGGGGAAATAAATTGTTATGCATGTAAAGGTTCGGGTAAGATACAAACTTGATGCTCACTTGTTTGTTTTGTGTTTCTATGAGTTTTTGTCAGGTGATCCTCGGTTTAATACTTAGATCAAGTTTAGAAATTGAAAATGAGGTATATGATGTTATTTCATCAAGATTTATTACATGAGAAGTTCATATTTAGTAGTTTGATTTAAAATCAAAGAATGTGGTACTCGATTGTGAAGTTAGTATGCAAGCTGATTGTGTTGGGTGATCTTTTGTGATTTTTGTGGTCTTAGATTTGTTTGTTCAAACATATTAATTCTTAGGATTGACTTATATACATATTAAGAGTATGTTTATGGACTTTTCTAGTCCTTGTAGTTTAATGGAAAGGAAATAGTCCAAGTGCATCAAGGAAATATGATACCCCGTTTCTACGTGTATTTTCACTGAAGGAGTTGTTTTTAATTTAATTAATATATTGGTTCTTTTATTTTAAATTATTGTATTTTAATTGATTTTATTTTAGTTTGATGTGGTATTTAATTTATTTTACTCGTTTTACGGCTTTTAAAATCATTTTCGTTGGGTCAGTTTTTGGACTCCGGAGGTGAGGATTGTACCTCATTTATTTTCTTTTCTCTTTTTCTTTTTCCCTTTTTCATTTTTTCTTTTCCTTTTCTTCTTTTCTTCTTTCTTTCTTTTTCTTCTTCTTCTTTTCCCTTCTCTCCCCGCGCGCGACCTGCTCTCTCCCTCTCATCACTAACACCGTCCAGTTGTGTAGCCCAGACCAGCCGGCAACGTGGTCAGCACCGCCCCCACCGGCCGGTGCACCACCCCACCAATTTCCATCCCCATCCATGTCGCCAATCACCCCCTACAGCCCATTTAAGCCGAATGGCTTTTTGCCGTTTCTGGCGCCGTCGCTCCACCTCTAGCCACCACTTCTTCCCCTACCTCTTGCCATCCTAACCCACCCAATTTTGGCCCTGATCCGTTGCCGGAGTAGCTCCCACGAGCTCAACTCCGATCAGCCCCTTTTTGCACTTCCACCGCCGTTTCCACCACCACCCAAGGCCAAACCTCACATCCTTTAGCTTCATAAACATCTATAGACCATTCCCTATCAATTTCATGTCTTAGTTTATCCCCGTTCGAAAGTGGGTAATTTACTACCCACGGCTACAGTGTAAAATACACTGTTACGTTGCTTTTTCTCCACCATTTACAACGTCGTAAGCTTTCAAAAAATACCTTATAGTGCTGTAAGTATTTCCAAACTTCATTTTAGATTTAAATATATTTTTGCTCTTACAATAAATTATTGGACTGATTGGTTGATTCTGGACTGGGTCCGAGGAGTTCGGGGGTCGGATGGATTGAGGACAGAGTTGTTGGGTTGATGTTGATATTTTTTTGAGATATTTATGCCTTGATGTTTGCATTGTATACTGCACGCATGTTCATATTTTAAAAAGGGAAAATCGGATTTTTGTGTAGTTGCATGCATGTACATGTGTATGTAAAATGAAAGCTGGCCTTGTAAGCGAGAAATGATTTATGGTATATGTGAGCGGTTGGATTGACAGGATTGAGTCAGAGGCACGTGTAGGGATGGTGGTAAGCAGGGACAGTGGTAGAATCCCGCCTGAGGTTCCCGCCTACGATGCACGCGGTGTAGGGTTGGTGGTAAGTAGGGATGGTGGTAGAATCCCGCCTGTGATTCCCACCTACGATGCACGCGTAGGGATGGTGGTGAGCAGGGATGGTGGTAGAGTCCCGCCTGCAATTCCCACCTACAGTGCTCTGATGGTTTGGTTTCTGGGCCATTATCGGGGATAATGGCGAGGTTATGTTTAAAGGTTATGTTTTTGGGCCAAATGGGATTTTAGCGTGCGTGGAAATATGTGGTTTTTGTGGGACATGTGCATTTGCATTCATCCATGCATATTGTTGAGTTTAATATATTTTTATCTTGTGGCGTTTGGGTCTTACCTAGCTGCGGTACCATTTTTGGTACCGTAGATTTTGGTGCAGAGATCGAAGAGAAGGAGGAGGCTGAGCCCGAGGAGGCGGCTCCGCCGAAGTATTGAGTTGGAGTTATGCCTTATTGTTGTTGGATTTGAAACTATATTTGTAGCTTGTAATATTTTATTATGTATGTTTTGAACGACTTTGTATTAAACAAAGAAAAATTCCGGTACTTAGTTATATGACTTTGTTTAGCCGCTGCGTGTTTTCTTTTACACACTTGTTGCATGTACACACACTTGGCATTGGGCGATAGGGTGGTGACCCGTGATGTCATCATCCGGACGTCTCGATTTTCCCGTGCCCGTACTTGGGATTTGGGGGCATCACAATAAATTTTGATGAGTTTTGGAGTTAGGATACAAAATTCTTAATTTAGAGGTAAAATGGTTATTTTTGCACAAGTAGAGGAATAAAATGCTCTTTTTCTGTTAGTTAGTGATTTTATGTTTCCAGATATTTTAGTGAGAAGTTTCCTACTTATAGAAATATCTCATTTTAGTTCACATTATTTTTTGCTACTTTTACGTTGCGCTATAGGTGTGACACCCCAGATTTTCGTTTAGGATCGGACGGACATCCAACGCATCGAGACATATAACACAAGGTTACCTGCCCCCATTCATGATATACAAGATGCAATGTTCCTAACATGCATCTAGCATTATGCAATATTCGCAGCGGATAATTTTTTGAACAATTCTATGCACCAAACTTATAATATCTCAACTAGTTAAATCATAATCCAAGCATACTTAAAAAAACAAACATCCACGATTTCAGTATGAGTCTTAGAAGATTATAATCTCAAAAGTAACTCGTGTAACTCGACTAATGAGGCCAAAATACTGTCCAAAAA
The DNA here is from genome assembly GCF_018687715.1 of Carya illinoinensis. Taxonomy (NCBI): domain Eukaryota; kingdom Viridiplantae; phylum Streptophyta; class Magnoliopsida; order Fagales; family Juglandaceae; genus Carya; species Carya illinoinensis. The sequence continues at coordinate 17,423,294 of NC_056764.1, read as the reverse complement.
CTCACTGTGGAAGTTGTAAGCTCTGCGTCGTGTCTGCAACGTCTAGTCAACCTCCTCCAATCTACCAATGTCTGCTCCCTGCTCTGATCCCGACACATCACCTACCATCCAGGGGGAATGATAGTTAGGACTACCATGGTGAGATTTGTAATCTCCCACATAGGTTAATGATGCATGCATGGCAATAAAAGCATGAATGCACAATTAAAATCGTAAGTAAGCATAACATAACTTGACATATAGCATAGTGTAACTGACATAACCTGAACCTAAATGTGAACTGAACTTGACTTAACATGACATGAACTTGAACTTAAAACAACATGAACTAGCAACATAACATGAATGTGAACTTGAAACATAACATGGATTTGAAATATAGCATGAACGTGAACATACATAACATAAATATGAACTTGAACTTAACATAAACCTGAGCATAACATGACATAAACATGAACTTGAGACATAATGTGTAAGTGAACATAACATAGCATGAATGTGAACTTGAAAATAACATGTACGTGAACATAACATAATAGAAATGTGACGCCCCCAAATCCCACGTACGCACATGGGGAAATCGAGACGTCGTGATGATGACAACACGGGTCACCACCCTATCCCCAAGTGCCAAGTGTGTGTACATGCAACAAGTGTGTAAAAGAAAACACACAGCGGATTAAACAAAGTCATATAAGTAAGTACCAGAATTTTTCTTTGTTTAATACAAACCCGTTCAAAACATACATAATAAAATATTACAAGCCACAAATATAGTTTCAAACCCAATAACAAGGCATAAACTCCAACTCAAAACTCCGACGGAGCTGCCTCCTCGGGCTCAGCCTCCTCCTCCTCCTCGACCTCTGCATCAGAATCTACGGTACCAAAATGGTGCCGCAGGTAAGTAAAGATCCAAATGCCACAAGATAAAAACATATTAAACTCAAACAATATGCATGAAAGAAAGAAAATGCACAGATCCCATAAAACCACATTTTTCCACGCACACCAAAATCCCATTTTGGCCCAAAACATATCTTTTAAACATAGTCTCGCCATTATCCCCGATAATGACCCAAAAACCAAACCATCAGAGCACTGTAGGCAGGAATCGCAGGCGAGACTCTACCACCATCCCTACTCACCACCGTCACTACGCGTGCACCGTAGGCGGGAATCACAAGCAGGATTCTACCACCATCCCTGCTTACCACCATCCCTACGCCACGTGCACCGTAGGCAGGAATCTCAGGGGGGATTCTACCACCGTCCCTGCTTACCACCATCCCTATACGTGCCTCTGACTCGAACCAGTCAGTCCAACCGTTCACATATACCATAATCATTTCTCGCTTACAAGCCCAGTTTTCATTTTACAAACACATGTACATGCATGCAACTACACGAAAACCCAGTTTTCCATTTTTTAAACATGAACATGCGTGCACTATACAATGCAAACATCAAGGCACAAATATCTCAAACAAATATCAACATCAACCAAACAACTCCGTCCTCAATCCATCCGACCCCCGAACTCCTCGGACTCAATTGGGAATCAACCAACCAGTCCAATAATTTATTGTAAGAGCAAAAATATATTTAAATCTAAAATAGAGTTTGGAAAATACTTACAGCACTATAAGGTATTTTTTGAAAGCTCAAGACGTTGCGAACGGCGGAGAAAAAGCAACGTAACAGTGTATTTTACACTGTGGCCGTGGGTTATAAGTTACCCACTTTCGAATGGGGACAAACCAAGACATGAAATTGATAGGGAATGGCCTAGGGATGTTTATGAAGCTAAAGGAAGTGAGTTTTGGCCATGGGTGGCGGTGGAAGTGCAAAAAGGGGCTGATCGGAGTTGAGCTCGTGGGAGCTGCTCTGGCAATGGATCGGGGCCAAAATTGGGTGGTTTAGGACGGCAAGAGGTAGGGGATGAAGTGGTAAAAAGATGGTGGCCGGAGGTGGAGCGACGGTGCCAGAAATGGCTCAAAACCGTGCGGAAAGATGGGGCTCTAGGGGGTTAGCAGCGGCTCGGATGGGGCTGATTTTTGGTGGGGGTGTTCACCGGCCGGAGGGGAGTTTTTCTGGGTGGGAGGTGTTGGCCATGCCGGCCGGACGGCGGTGGTTCTGGGTGGAAGACTAGACGGCAACGGGAAGAGTGGGAGAGAGCTATGCGCGCGGGAACTAGCCATTGCTTAATGTTTGGTACTGAGAATGACCTTAAACTTACTAAGAATCCATTCCCAAAAGTCTTCAGATCACATAGCCTCAAATTCAATCGTATTCAATACCAACACAAAATCTACTATTTCCAACACCCTGATGGACCTATATCTTTTCAAATCGATAAAAATCATTTCCTAAAATCTGCTACTACAACCTCGAGTTAACAATAATTATTTTCTAAACTAGCTCGATATCTTCAATCCTCAAAGAAATACACGAACTAGATCATTACCTCCAATCCTCAAAGAAATCTACTCTAGAAAAAAAAATTTCATATCAATAACTCAACTCTAATCAACCCTATTTTAATGGTTACAAACTAATCACTCACTAGAGTAGATCAAGCTACAGCACTAAGTTTGTAAAACTAAGAACTCAATTCTTATTATAAATCAGTCCTTCAACTCTGCAATTCTAAAACCTTAAATCAAATAAGAATCATCTTCCGAAACTTCTAAGATCAATGAACTTACATCCCATAATAGAAAAATTGACTCCCAAATCTTTCAAATTCTAAAACATTAATAGATAATAAATCATTTTCTGAAATTCTCAAGATTGGTGGCTTTAATCCAAAACATTCACCTTAAAAGCTTGTAAAATCTAAAGCCCCAATTGCTACCAAATTACTCGTCCGAATCACGAAATCTAAAACTCGAAATTGAATTATTTCCGCCCAAAGCTTATCAAACCTAAAACCTTAATTACTATAAACTTATTTTCCTAAAATCTATAAGGCCCCAAACTTTAAAACTTTGCTGAAACTTCATAAAATCTATCCTTGAAATTTGTTGAACTTACAACCTCCTACGTTATAGACCATTTCATAAACTCCACGGAACCAAATAACTCAATTATTCTACTTCCCTAAAAGATCACCCAGATCATGCCATTCTCTCCAAGCCTCGATAATATTAAAAAAACAAACCACACAAGGCGTTCATCACGAACGATTAGATTAGAACCAAACCTGCCACGACTCCAGCATTCTGAGTCTCCGTAACCTCGCCTCCAACGGTACCAAGAGTCACTGCGTACATTCAAGCCCGAGCTAATTGCCTCTGGTTAGTTCTACCACTACGACGAGCTCCACGGCTTTCTTGAACTCGACTAAGGCACTCACGAGCAAAATGCCCCATCTGACCGCATTCAAAACATTGGTTACTACCAAAACGACACTCGCCTCTGTGAGCTCTATTACATCTTCCACAAATTGGCACTCGTCCTCCCATAAGTACACCTGAGGCCGCTTGTGGTCGAGTGACTCACTCAAAAATGAGTAGCACTAACGCTATCCCAAGTGCAGGAGGATGTCGTGTAATAATTAGGAATAAATTCCTAGATCGTCTCCTCAGGGAAAGTTACTTAAAATTAAACTCGTTGAAAAATGTGAAAAACTTCACAAAGAGAAAACAAGAGGATGATATGTGCAATGGATGGAAGAGGTTACTAGTCATGGACTAGATTCATATTTTTAGATTTTTGATTGTCGGATTGGAATGTAAATGACTAATAAATTAAATTCAGAGATTAATAAAACTAAATTAAGAATTAAACTAGATTAGAAACTAATTGACAAAACATGCATTGAAAATTGAAAAGCCTCAAAATCTAAAACAATTAATGAGATAAAATTCTAAAACAATTCTTAATATTAAATAAAAATTCATAAAACAACAAAGCATTGTAGGCAAAAACAAAAACTGCCGAATACCAATCTATATTATGAAAGAAAAGTCAAAGAAAATGAAATGAAAATTCTGCTACTTAAACGGAAGAGAAAGAAAATAAACTCAAGGTTGCCCTACTGCTATATACGGAAAGAAAAACTCAAACGGGAAAACAAGTGCAACTTCAAGAACTCAGTTGCTCAACTGTAGCCGAATGAAAAACCAAAAAAAACAATAACTCTCTCTAGCTTCTAAACGGAAAGAAGTAAGTAAAAAACTGCCCATGTGTTGCTGCCTCTAGCTAATTAAATACTATGTCCAGCTTAAACGAAAGAAAGAAAGAAATAAAATCTGCTGCTGCTGCTTTCCGTCCAGCTGTCTTCCATGATCCCATGTGTTCTCCTGCTGCCCCAGATGCTATTGATCTCCTGTTGTACGTCCAGGTACTCGAAAAAGAGAGAACAAATCTGCTGCTGCATGTGCATGGTTCTGTTCTGTCAAAGTTGAAGGCCAGCTGCTTTATTCTTCCGCCGATCTGCTGCACGTTCATGTGAATTTCTTTCTGCATGTGTGTTGCCCGAATGAGTGTTTTGCTTGTGTGAGCTGGTGTGAGTTGGTTGCTGTGTGCTGTCCGAAAGCTGCTATCTGCTGTAACGTGCTGCGTGTGTGAGTCTACTGCATGTGTGAACTGATCCATTTCTTCTCCTGCTGCTCTACGTCTGCATGTGTGCATGTGTGCATGTTGGTCTGCATGTGTGCGTTGCATGTGTGCATGTGTTCCTGCATGTGTCCGAATGCTTTCTGCTGCTTGGTGTGATCCGAATGGTGCTTGCACTTTTTTGCATGTGTGCATGTGTGAGTCCACTGCATGGTTGCATTTTCCGCATGTGTACTGTGTTGGTCTGCATGTGCATTGTGTGAGTCACTTTTCTGCATGTGTAAGCTGGTGTGAGTGCAGTTCCAAGTGAGTGCTTTGCTGCTGTGTTTGTTCTGCTGCATGGTTGTTGTCCATGTGGTCCGAATGAGTTGCTTCTTCTGCTTCTGCTTCATCTGCTGCTACTTTAAGCGACTTTGAAACTCGTCTTAACAACCTGTTAAGCTCTCATTCGAATAATCCTAACCTTACACCAGAGGAAATAGTAGAGGCTTCAAAATCAGCAGCTATTGCTACAGCTGTGGCTGCAGAGGCTGCAAGAGCTGCCTCTGAAGAGAAGGCTGCAAAAGCATCAAAGGCAATGGCTGCTGCCAAGAGCGCCTTAGATTTGGTTGCCTCATTTTCTGAAGAGGCAGCCTCTAAAGAAAAATATCTGAAAAAGAATAGGCTGAAGAAGCATCTTCCAGTTCGGCTTTTGTACAAAAAAAACCAACTGATTGAGAACAACAAGACAAATGAAGAGTTGGCCCGTAAGTTGCACCGAGCTAGTAACAGCTCCCCCAGAATCTCGAAGAATGCTTCAAGTTCTGACTGGAAGGGTCATAAACACAAGAAGCCTAAAAGCTCAATGAGTTCTGAGAAAATTAGGGTATCCAATGGGGGTACCTTGTTGGAAGGACACCTCCCATCTATGTCCGAATGCAAAAGAGATTAACAAACAAATATTGCACACAAATCTTGCAGGCACCAGCTGGTATGAACTCGTTGACAGCTTCAAATATTAACTGGCTCTTAGATTCTTTAATGCAGTAAACTAATGGAAACAAATCAAATAGAAGAGGTTGCACAATAATCAATAGTTGGTAGAATTCAAGCAGAAATTCATGCTTTTAATCAATTAAAATCAAAACTTTGATTTATTCACTTTAACCATTTTTCCATTTAAAACCAATAATAATGTCATGATGAATTTAAAATACATTGGTTTTAAATGGCTAAAATATGCAATATTTCAGCTCAATCACACCCCCCAACTAGCATTTTGCTAATCTTTGAGCAAAATAGTGAAAATTAATTGAGATGAACATTGCATAAAACTTGAAATTCAAACAAAAGCAATCAAACATAATTCTGAATTCTCACAAAAGTGACATGTTACCACTAAACCACTAGGGGCTATACCCATCAAGACTATCTCAACAATCTTTTACGTAGAATTGAGGCAAATTTCTCACAACTCAAATGTGTGTGTGGAGCTAAACTGGTTGTGCGTTCCTTATTACTAGCCATGGTTTGTCATTGGATTTTTCAACCTTAAGATTAATCGTTGCTGATTCTAACTACCTCAAAGCCCAAGGGACTAGCAGTTTTCACGCCAGCTCTGTTTTTTAAAGGTTGGACACTCAACCCCCAAAGTCTTGGGTAACTGTTTCTAGCCCTTTTTACTTAGGAAAGTTCACTAAGTTGCTTTTATTCCTTTTTTCTCTATTTTTTATTCTTTTGTTTTCATTCTAATCTTTTCGTTTTTTTTTTTTTTTTTTTTTGGCATGGCTCGGTAGTCCTGCAGTTTATTTCTCCAGTGTTAAATCAATGAATGGTAAATAAGGAACACTACAAGCGTAAGCATGTGCAAAATGTCCTTCAAAATTTGCCTTTCGTTCTACAAAAATTTTATCAAGTTTCATCTCAATAAGCATAACATCCCGGTGTTTCAAGCCACATATCAACAAAACATGATGCATCAAAAATCATGCTCTATGTTTAAGCTTGAAAATAAATTTTTCACAAATGATCCCGCTCAAGTACTCCACCAAGATGCTCAAATTTCACAAATCTAAAATTTCAAATTTTTTTTTTTTTATGTGTGCACACATGCTACCCCCCAACTAGTGAGATTCATAGTCCTAAATGAATCGAACGAAAGAAAACAAAGTGCACAGAACTAAGCAAGCAAAACAAACAATCAACATGAAATATAAAATCAAAGCAAAAGAACAAATAAAAACAAAACAAGTAAAGAAAACTGTAAAGAAGGAAAAACAACTTAAAGCACTTCCCTGGGGTCTTGCACAAGCAAGATCTCTTCATGTGGATCAAAGACCATCAGAAATGACTTTAGACGTTGTCCATTGACAGTGAAGCTATTACCATTCTTCGGATTGACAATGTCTACCGCGCCATGAGGATGAACGGTCTTTACAATGTACGGCCCACTCCATCGGGATTTCAACTTTCCAGGAAAAATATGCAAGCGAGAGTTGTAAAGAAGAACTTCCTGGCCAAGTGTGAAATGCTTTGGATGAATTTTCTGATCATGCAGAATTTTCATGCGTTCCTTTGCCTGTCATGCGTTCCGACGAGCTTCATCCAATTCATTGATCTGCAATTTTCTCAACCCTGAAGCTTCATCAAGTGACATGTTAACATGTTTTATGGCCCAAAGAGCTCGATGTTGAATGTCAACAGGTAAATGACAAGCTTTACCATAAACTAATCGATAGGGAGACATCCCTAGATTTGTTTTAAAAGCTGTCCTATAAGCCCACAAAGCATCAATAAGCTTAATCGACCAATTTTTCCAATTAGGATTTACTGTTTTCTCCAGAATGATTTTTATCTCTCTGTTTGCCAATTCAGCTTGCCCATTTGTTTGAGGGTGATAAGGGGTAGAAACTCTGTGTGTGATATCATATTTCTTCATAAGTGTAGAAAATGGTTTATTGCAAAAATGAGAACCCCCGTCACCAATGATAACCTTGGGCATGCCAAATCGAGCAAACAAAGATTGTAAAAATTTTAGTACAACATGATGGTCATTGGTTTTGCAAGCGATGGGCTCAACCCACTTTGAAACATAGTCCACAGCCAATAAAATATATGTGTTTCCAAAGGAAACCGGAAAAGGTCCCATGAAGTCTATTCCCCAACAATCAAAGATTTCTAAAGTAAGAATGGGGGAAAGGGGCATCATGTTTCTTTTGCTAATGGCTCCCAACTTTTGACAAGACTCACATGCTTTACAAAAATTGTAAGCGTCCTTAAACATGGAAGGCCAATAAAAACCGCTTTGCAAAATTTTTGCCACTGTTTTATTTGCTGAAAAATGACCACCACATGCACCCATATGACAAAATCCCAATACTGAAGAAAACTCATCATCAGGAATGCATCTCCAAATCAATTGGTCCGAACAATATTTGAAAAGATAAGGGTCATCAAAGTAGAAATATTTTACCTCAGATAGAAACCGACGCTTATCTTGGGTTGACTAGTCAGAGGCATTCGCTCAGTCACCAGATAATTGACTATGTCAGCATACCAGGGAGCTCTATCAACCACAAACAGTTGCTCACCCGGAAAACTATCATCAAGAGAAAGGCTGACATGTGAAGAAGGAGATGATGACAATCTAGAGAGGTGGTCAGCTACCACGTTTTCAACTCCTTTCTTGTCCTTAATGTTGATGTTGAACTCTTGAAGTAATAGAATCCAGCGAATCAAGCGTGGTTTTGCATCTTTCTTAGCCAACAAATACTTAAGAACAGAGTGGTCAGTAAAAATAGTAACAGGAGAACCAAGAATATAAGCCCGGAATTTATCAAGTGCAAAAACCACTGCAAGCAATTCTTTTTCAGTAGTGGTATAATTTTTCTGGGCATCATTCAAAGTTCTACTGGCATAATAAATCACAAAAGGCTTGTTATCCACTCGCTGCCCCAAAACAGCTCCTAAGGCATAGTCACTAGCATCTGTCATAATCTCAAAGGGAAGGTCCCACTGCGGGGGCTGCACAATAGGGGCAGTGGTAAGCGACTTTTTCAAGGTATCAAAGGCTTTTTGGCACTCATCAGTCCAAACAAATTCAATATCATTTTGTAGAAGAGTGCACAAAGGTTTTGCAATAGAACTAAACCCTTGAATAAACTGCCTATAAAAGCCAGCATGACCAAGAAAAGAACGAATATCCCTAACTGTCCTAGGGATAGGAAGTTTAGATATTAATTCAATCTTTGCCTTGTCAACCTGTATACCCTCAGAAAAAATAATATGCCCCAAAACAATGCCCTGAGTAACCATAAATTGGCATTTCTCCCAATTAAGTAAAAGATTTTTTTCCTCACATCTCTGGAGAATACGTGCCAAATTATGCAAACAACTCTCAAAGGATTTTCCAAAAACAGAGAAATCATCCATGAATATTTCACAAATGTCAGCAATCATATCAGAAAAAATACTCATCATGCATCTCTGAAAAGTAGCTGGAGCATTACACAGACCAAAAGGCATTCTAGTAAAAGCAAAAGTGCCAAAAGGACAGGTGAAAGTGGTTTTCTCCTGATTCTCAGGTGCTACAGCAATTTGATAATAACCAGAATAGCCATCCAAGAAACAATAATATGCATTACCAGCTACTTTTTCCAAAATTTGATCCAATAATGGTAAAGGAAAATGATCCTTCCTACTGGCTGAGTTAAGTTTTCTATAGTCAATGCACATTCTCCAGCCAGTAACCATTCTAGTTGGAATCAACTCATTTTTATCATTTTTTCTGACAGTCAAACCAGATTTCTTTGGTATCACTTGAGTTGGACTTACCCACTTACTGTCTGAGATGGGATAAATGATACCCACTACGAGTAGCTTAAGCACCTCCTCTTTCACAACTTCCTTCATGGTAGGATTGAGCCTACGTTGAGCATCACGAACCGGTCTAGCATCGTCTTCAAGATGGATTCTGTGGGTACATACAGCGGCATCAATGCCTTTGATATCAACTATTGTCCAACCAATTGTGCCTCGATGCTTCCTTAATACTTCAATCAACTGGGCTTCATCCTTCTGATTTAGCTTTGAGGAAATCACTATCGGAAAAGTGCCTTCTTCAAGACCAAGGAACACATACTTTAAATCTTGAGGAAGCGGTTTCAGCTCCAACTGGGGAACTTCTTCCTTTGAAGATTTAAGCATGTCTGGTGGTGGTAGAGCTTCAAACTGGGGTTTCCATCTTGCTCCCGCAAACTGTACTTCAAGTGGTAATGAAGTATCTGCAAAACAATCAAAAAAATCAAAGTCATCTTCATTGATATGATCAATTTTCTCATCAAGTAAAAATTCAGGTGTCTGCAAAATATAATCATCATCAAAGAAGGGAGAAGTTGAGCAAATAAAATCTGTTGGTGTCAAACTCTCCACAGCATTCAAATCGCTTGTGTCATCAAAATGTGCTGGCATCTTGCAAGCGTTGAAAACGTTCAACTCCAGTGCCATGTTCCCAAAGGTAAGCTTCAAAACTCCACTTCTACAATTGATCAATGCATTTGATGTAGCTAAAAATGGTCTTCCTAAGATGACAGGAGCTTGGTAAATAGTAGAGACCGGCTGCTGCATGTCAAGAACCACAAAATCCACTGGGTAGTAGAATTTGTCCACCTGGACCAACACGTCCTCTACAATACCCCTCGGTACCTTAACTGATCTGTCAGCCAACTGTAGCATGATGGAGGTCTTTTTAAGCTCACCCAATCACAACTGCTCATATACTGAGAACGGTAGCAAGTTCACACTACTCCCCAAATCAAGTAAAGCTCTCCCAATCCGTGATTCACCAATCATAATGGAAATGTTAGGAGAGCCAGGATCTCCAAACTTCTGAGGAGTCTCGTTCAATATCAATGCACTAACTTGCTCCGTTAGGAAAGCTTTCTTCTTTACATTCAGCCTCCTCTTCACCGTGCACAAGTCCTTCAAAAACTTTGCATATGAAGGCACTTGTTGTATGGCATCCAAGAGTGGAATATTGATCTTCACTTGCTTGAAAATCTCTTGAATCTCCGTGTGATACTTGTTCTTTTAGCCAGCTGCCAATCTCTGAGGATAGGGAACCACAGGTTGGTATCCCTTACTAGTTTCAGCATCTGCACTGACAGGCTTTTTCAGTTCTGGTCTCACTACCTCTGGTTCTTTTTCAACTTCATCCGTCTCTGCTGCATCTTTAGGCGTTGGAGCAACTACCTCTATGTCTATGGTCATCTCAGGTCGGGAAACTTCCTTCCCACTTCTCAAGGTAAGAACAGCTTTTGCTGTCTCAATAACGTCTCCTGAGACATTATGCACTTGATGTTGTTGTTGTTTGTATACTTGAGGATTAGGCTGAGGCTATGCTGGAAATTTCCCTTTCTCTAGGGTGCTCAAGGTTGTGATCATCTTATTAATAGTGCCACACAACTCATTTATGGCCTAAATCTGCATGAATTGCTGAAGTGTATTGGCCATCTCTGCCATACTGTCATCTAGAGTTTTCTTTGCAGATGATGAAGGCTGAGAACTTTGTGCAGCTACATGAGGCTGAAATCTAGGAGGAGCTACATAAGGATAGCTCTGAGGATTCTGATATGGCGGATACTGGTGCTGAGGAGCACCCTGATTAAATGGTTGCTGCTGAGGTGGTGGGGATCGACCAGGTTGATCATTTCTCCATGAAAAATTTGGGTGATTCCTCCACCCCGGATTATATGTGTTGGAGAAAGGTTGATTTTGTGCTCTATTAACCCAGTTAGCTGATTGCATTGGCTCAGACCCATCTTCTTGAAATACTGGCATAATCGGGCAGTCTTGGGTCTTATGGTTTGAATCAGCACATATAGAACACGCCTCTACTACTTTTGCAGCCTTCATTTTTTCTATTTCCATGACCTCTAATCTTCTAGTTAATGCAGCTATTCAGGCTTGAACATCAGTATCTTCTTTAAGCTCATATCTGCCCCCTCCAGAAATAGCCCTCAGTGGCTGTGCTGCTAATGGAACTCGATTAGTACAAGTGTTCCACTGTTGTGCGCTCTCAGCAAGGTAGTCAAAAAATGATAATGCTTCATCAGGTTCTTTGCTGAAGAACTCCCCATTGCACATTGTCTGAACAAACTGCTTGCATTCCGAAGTGAGACCAGTGTAAAAATAGCTCACCAGCCTCCAAGATTCAAAACCATGATGTGGACAAATGTTCACCAAATCCTTAAACTTTTCTCAACTGGCCTGAAAGGTCTCATCAGGTCTCTGATTGAACTAGCTGATTTGCTCTTGCAAAAACTGAGTTCTCTGAAAAGGAAAAAATTTCTGTAAGAGTTCACGCTGCATGTCAGACCAACTAGAAATGGAATTAGGTCTCAAAGAGTTAAACCAAATCTTCGCTTTATCCTTTAAAGAGAAAGGAAATAAACGAAGTCTAATGAATTCATCAGTAACAGCCCTAGTGATAAAAGTAGCACAAGCCAACTCAAAATCTGTCAAGTGTTGGTAAGGACTCTCAGAATCCATCCCGTGGAACTGAGGTATCACTGACATCATGCCATGCTTGATAGAGAAATTAGGTGCATTTTCTGGTAAAACAATGCATGAAGGTGTAGTGGTACGAGTGGGTTGCAAATAGTCCTTAAGAGTGCGTGGTGCAGGTGCAGCCATGTTTTCTGATTCGATTTCAATTTTGTCACCTGGCTCACTCGAAGAAAAGACAGACGAGCTATCTATCTCCAAGCTGTGTATTCTACTCTCAACACTCGGTGTGACTCTAAGCAACCTATTTGAACTGTCTCTCACCCATGACATGAAACATTAATTTAATATGGTAGAAATGAGTGGTTGATGTAGATGAGATGAGTAACCAGAGACAATATGGTAGAGAAAAATAAAATAAAATAACAAGTTTAAATTTAAGTTAAACTACTTTCCCCGGCAACGGCGCCAAAAACTTGACTCACTCAAAAATGAGTAGCACTAATGCTATCCCAAGTGCAGGAGGATGTCGTGTAATAATTAAGAATAAATTCCTAGATCGTCTCCTCAGGGAAAGTTACTTAAAATTAAACTCGTTGAAAAATGTGAAAAACTTCACAAAGAGAAAACAAGAGGATGATATGTGCAATGGATGGAAGAGGTTACTAGTCATGGACTAGATTCATATTTTTAGATTTTTGATTGTCGGATTGGAATGTAAATGACTAATAAATTAAATTCAGAGATTAATAAAACTAAATTAAGAATTAAACTAGATTAGAAAGTAATTGACAAAACATGCATTGAAAATTGAAAAGCCTCAAAATCAATATTCTAGGGTTTATCATTGTATCTAAATCACAAATTCTCAAATTAAACCATAACAATTGTAATCACTATTAAAATGAAAGCTTAATGAAACAATAAAAATAAATAACATGAAATAAGTAAACAACAATTAAATTACCCAACTAAAACAAAAACAAAAGCTCTCTACCAAACCCTTCTTGCAATAAATTAAACTAGTACACTTAATTAAAAACTTCTAAAACAATTCCTTTATTTCATGAAACAAACTAGCATACTTGATTAAAAACTTCTAAAACAATTCTCTTGTTGCATGAAACCAACTAGCACACTTGAAAGAAATTAAGGTATTACAATTAATGAGATAAAATTCTAAAACAATTCTTAATACTTAATAAAAATTCTTAAAACAACAAAGCATTGTAGGCAAAAACAAAAACTGCCGAATACCAATCTATATTAAGAAAGAAAAGTCAAAGAAAATGAAATGAAAATTCTGCTACTTAAACGGAAGAGAAAGAAAATAAACTCAAGGTTGCCCTACTGCTATATACGGAAAGAAAAAATCAAACGGGAAAACAAGTGCAACTTCAAGAACTCAGTTGCTCAACTGTAGCCGAATGAAAAACCAAAAAAAACAATAACTCTCTCTAGCTTCTAAACGGAAAGAAGTAAGTAAAAAACTGCCCATGTGTTGCTGCCTCTAGCTAATTAAATACTCTATCCAGCTTAAACGAAAGAAAGAAAGAAATAAAATCTGTTGCTGCTGCTTTCCGTCCAGCTGTCTTCCATGATCCCATGTGTTCTCCTGCTGCCCCAGATGCCATTGATCTCCTGCTGCACATCCAGCTACTCGGAAAAGAGAGAACAAATCTGCTGCTGCATGTGCATGGTTCTGTTCTGTCAAAGTTGAAGGCCAGCTGCTTTATTCTTCTGCCGATCTGCTGCACGTTCGTGTGAATTTCTTTTTGCATGTGTGTTGCCCGAATGAGTGTTCTGCTTGTGTGAGCTGGTGTGAGTTGGCTGCTGTGTGCTGTTCGAAAGCTGCTATCTGCTGTAACGTGCTGCGTGTGTGAGTCTACTGCATGTGTGAACTGGTCCATTTTTTCTCCTGCTACTCTGCGTCTGCATGTGTGCATGTGTGCATGTTGGTCTGCATGTGTGCGTTGCATGTGTGCATGTGTTCCTGCATGTGTCTGAATGCTTTCTGCTGCTTGGTGTGATCCGAATGGTGCTTGCACTTTTCTGCATGTGTGCATGTGTGAGTCCACTGCATGGTTGCATTTTCTGCATGTGTGCTGTGTTGGTCTGCATGTGCATTATGTGAGTCACTTTTCTGCATGTGTAAGCTGGTGTGAGTGCAGTTCCGAGTGAGTGCTTTGCTGCTGTGTTTGTTCTGCTGCATGGTTGTTGTCCATGTGGTCCGAATGAGTTGCTTCTTTTGCTTCTGCTTCTGCTTCTTCTGCTGCTACTTTAAGTGACTTTGAAACTCGTCTTAACAACCTATTAAGCTCTCATTCGAATAATCCTAACCTTACACCAGAGGAAATAGTATAGGCTTCAAAATCAGCAGCTATTGCTGCAGCTGAGGCTGCAGAGGCTGCAAGAGCTGCCTCTGAAGAGAAGGCTGCAAAAGCATCAAAGGCAATGGCTGCTGCCAAGAGCGCCTTAGATTTGGTTGCCTCATTTTCTAAAGAGGCAGCCTCTAAAGAAAAATATCTGAGAAAGAATAGGCTGAAGAAGCATCTTCCAATTTGGCTTTTGTACAAAAAAAAACCAACCGATTGAGAACAGCAAGACAGATGAAGAGTTGGCCCGTAAGTTGCATCGAGATAGTAACAGCTCCCCCAGAATCTCGAAGAACGCTTCAAGTTCTGACTGGAAGGGTCATAAACACAAGAAGCCTAAAAGCTCAGTGAGTTCTGAGAAAATTAGGGTATCCAATGGGGGTACCTTGTTGGAAGGACACCTCCCATCTATGTCCGAATGCAAAAGAGATTAACAGACAAATATTGCACACAAATCTTGCAGGCACCAGCTGGTATGAACTCGTTGACAGCTTCAAATATTAACTGGCTCTTAGATTCTTTAATGCAGTAAACTAATGGAAACAAATTGAATAGAAGAGGTTGCACAGTAATCAATAGTTGGTAGAATTCAAGCAGAAATTCATGCTTTTAATCAATTAAAATCAAAATTTTGATTTATTCACTTTAACCATTTTTCCATTTAAAACCAATAATAATGTCATGATGAATTTAAAATACATTGGTTTTAAATGGCTAAAATATGCAATATTTCAGCTCAATCATCTAGTCCTGGTCCGCTAAACAAATTTCTGAGGTGAACCCAAACTACTTCTTTCACCAGTAAAACTCCACCTCTTATGTCCTGGAGGTGAGCCCATACTCAAATTAACCTCTCGCTCTGCAAGAGTAGCTAAGTCAACCAATTCCTGAAAAGTGGCAATCCGGTGGCAGACTACCATTCTGTGTATATTAGGACACAGACCCTCCTAGAAACGCTCGACCTGCATCTCCTCTGTGGCGATGAGGTGGGGAGCAAATCACCCAAGCTTTATAAATCTTCGAGCGTACTGTTCCACGAGCATACTCCCTTGGACCAAGCTTGTGAACTTTCTTGCTTTTTGCCGCCTCACAGAAGCAGGAAAGAATCGATCATTAAATTCTTTCTTAAAGCGCTGCCAGGACACAGCGGCGAAAGACCCCAATTCTCACTCCAGCATTACTCTTTTCGTATCCCACCACTCAGAAGCAGTACCTTGCAACAGATAGCTGGCATAAAGTACTTGTTGCGCCTCAGTGAAACCACATACTTCAAACGTTCTTTCTAAATCTCTGACCCACTTTCCAGCCTGAAGTGGATCCTCTTCTCCCGTGAAGGGGGCAGTTCTATGCGCTAGAAAGCGGTCATAGGTGCATCCAGCTTGCACCACTCCACACGGCCCTCCTTGTTGTAGCTAAGGCCTTCCTTGTTGTGGCCAAGGTCCTCCTTGTTGTGGCCTAAAATTCTGCTGCATGAGCTCAGTCATTTGCCTTAGCGCTTGGGCTATGGCATCATCTCTCAGCGTATCGTCCCGAGGCCCTTGAGTAGACTTTCTTGGCCTCACCATTTTCCTGCCACAACACAACCTTTGACCCCCTTTAAGAAAAACAAATAAAACCAACAACATAAAACCAAAAACCAAAACCAAACCACATAACAAGAAATTAAAACATACTAGCATGCAATAACATAACTAAATAAATAAATACAAGCAAACTAGCTCAAATAAATTCAAAACAAATAAAACATGTCAAATAGCAACTTTACTTAAAATAAATTTTAAAACACAATTTTAAAAACATTTTGGTACTACCTAAGGGACATGTGGTTTTACCCAGAGCCAAACTGCTCTGATACCACCTGTGACGCCCCCAAATCCCATGTACGCACATGGGGAAATCGAGACGCTGGGATGATGACAACACGGGTCACCACCCTATCACCAAGTGCCTAGTGTGTGTACATGCAACAAGTGTGCAAAAGAAAACACGCAGCGAATTAAACAAAGTCATATAACTAAGTACTAGAATTTTTCTTTATTTAATACAAACCCGTTCAAAACATACATAATAAAATATTACAAGCCACAAATATAGTTTCAAACCCAACAACAAGGCATAAACTCCAACTCAAAACTCCGGCGGAGCCGCCTCCTCGGGCTCAGCCTCCTCCTCCTCCTCGACCTCTGCATCAGAATCTGCGGTATCAAAAATGGTGCCGCAGGTAAGTAAAATCCAAACGCCACAAGATAAAAACCTATTATACTCAACAATATGCATGAAAGAATGCAAATGTACATATCCCACAAAATCACATTTTTTCCATGGATGCCAAAATCCCATTTTGGCCCAAAAACATGTCCTTTAAACATAGACTCGCCATTATCCTGAATAATGGCCCAAAAACCAAACCGTCAGAGCACTGGGAATCGCAGGCAGGACTCTACCACCATCCCTGCTCACCACTGTCCCTACGCGTGCACCGTAGGTGGGAATCACAGGCGGGATTCTACCACCGTCCCTGCTTACCACCATCCTTATGCCGCGTGCACCGTAGGCAGGAACCTCAGGCGAGATTCTACCACCGTTCTTACTTACCACCATCCCTACACATGCCTCTGACTCGAATCAGTCAGTCCAACCGTTCACATATACCATAAATCATTTCTCGCTTACAAGCCCAGTTTTCATTTTACAAACACATATACATGCATGCAACCAACTACACGAAAACCCGGTTTTCCCTTTTTTAAACATGAACATGCGTGCACTATACAATGCAAACATCAAGGCACAAATATCTCAAACAAATATCAACATCAACCAAACAACTCCGTCCTCAATCCATCCGACCCCCGAACTCCTCGGACTCAGTCCGGAATCAACCAACCAGTCCAATAATTTATTGTAAGAGCAAAAATATATTTAAATCTAAAATAGAGTTTGGAAAATACTTACAGCACTATAAGGTATTTTTTGGAAGCTCACGACGTTGCAAACGGCGAAGAAAAAGCAACGTAACAGTGTATTTTACACTGTGGCCGTGGGTTATAAATTACCCACTTTCGAACAGGGACAAACCAAGACACGAAATTGATAGGGAATGGCCTAGGGATGTTTATGAAGGTAAAGGAAGTGAGTTTTGGCTGTGGGTGGCAGTGGAAATGGCGTTGGAAGTGCAAAAAGTGGCTGATCGGAGTTGAGCTCGTGGGAGCTACTCCGGCAATGGATCGGGGCCAGAATTGGGTGGGTTAGGACGGTAAGAGTTAGGGGATGAAGTGGTAAAAATATGGTGGCCGAAGGTGGAGCGACGACGCCTGAAATGGCTCAAAACCGTGCGGAAAGATGGGGCTTTAGGGGGTTAACGGCGACTCGGATGGGGCTGATTTTTGGTGGGGGTGTTCACCAGCCGGAGGGGGCTTTTTCTGGGTGGGAGGTGTCGGCCATGCCGACTGGACGGCGGTGGTTCTGGGTGGAAGACTGGACTGCGACGAGAAAAGAGGGAGAGAGCTGTGCGCGCGGGAGAGGAGAGGAAAGAAGAAGGAAAAAGAAGAAAAAAGAAAAGAAGGAAAAGAAAAAGAAAAGGAAAAGAAAAAAAAAAAAGAGAAAAGAAAAAGAAAAGATGAGGGAAAAGAGATGAGGTCCAATCCTCACCTCCGGACTCCAAAAACTGATCCGACGAAAATGATTTTAAAAAACATAAAATGACTAAAATAAATTAAACACCACATCAAACTAAAATAAAACCAATTAAAATAAAATAATTTAAAATAAAAGAACTAATATATTAATTAAATTAAAAGCACTCCTTCAGTGAAAATACACGTAAAAATGAGGTATCATAGGAAACGTGAACTTGAAACATAACGTGAACATGAACATAACATAACATGAACGTGAGATTGAACATAACATAAATGTGAGCATAACATGATATGAACATGAACTTGAAACTTAACATGAACATGAACATAACATGTATGTGAGCATAACATAACATAACATGAAGTTGATCTGAAACTTGACTTAATGTGGACTTCATCTGAAACTTATTCTTATCTCATGGGGTCACCATGATTGCTTATTCTTAAGTTCTTGACATAAATTTGGAGTTGAATTTTGACAATCAAAAGATTCCACCGAACATATTTCATCAGAGATACTCAAACAATTAGAATGATTCCATCATTAGTATTTTAAAACACGTATCCTAGCAATCAAAATGATTACACTAGGATTACCTATTAACACTCTGACAATCAGAATGATTCCATCACAAGTATTTTAAAACACATACCCTAGCAATCAGAATCATTACACCAGGAGTACCTAGTAATACTCTAACAATCAGAATGATTTCATCACAAGTACTTTAAATAAGATACCCTAACAATTAGAATGATTAAACTAGGAGTATTTGCATAACTGAACTTGAACAGTATCCTGACAATCAAAATGATTTCGCCAAAAGTACCTTGTATGAATTACAAGTGGAGATACTCGGACAATCATAATGATTACATCACGAGTATGCTAGACATAACTGACTCAAACATAACTTGAAAGACATAACTTACTTGAGATGGAAACACTTCGTAACATGACCGAACATGTAACAGATATCATACTTGACATGACATACTTGCAACAGTGAATATTAAATGATATGACATACATGTAACATATGGCATACTTAACTTGGCATACTTATAACATACAGCAATACATGACAGAATAGATTGTGTAATAGATAAATATTCATGACAAAATAAATCATGCATAACAGATAAACATGTAATGACATAGCATGGCATGGCATATATGATAACATACATATAAAAATTATAGTTCCCTAACCCATCATACATACACAGTAAATTGATAGTAAGTTAGAAGCTCATTTATCTCGTTTGTCGTGTTCAATGAAAATAGAATGCGAAACATGAGAAACTGTAAGAGGATATTCTAAAAGTTAGAAATTCAATTACTAACTACTAGAAATGTGTAAAAGAGACGACTTAGAGTAAAATGACCATTTTACCCTCTACATGTGAGAAAATGACCATTTTACCCCTAACTTAAGGATTTCACATCCTAACTCCAAAAATTTTCAAAATTTGCATTCCTCATGTAAATTTTGTCCTAAACTCAAATATCAACTCAAACAAATTTTAAAAAAAAAATCACAACTATGGAAAACACACCATGGCCAAAACATCCATAGGTCATTTCTCCTTATTTTTGTTGCAATTCCTTCTAACTTCAAAACTTATGCTTAAACCAAAATTTTACAACAAGGATCTCCCTATCCTAAGTTTAAAACCATAATTAAAATATCCATTTATAAAAACTTAATAATCAACACCAAACGTTCTTGTAAAAAGATCCAAACACTTGGATCACAAGCTTTGACCCTAAATCAAAACATCTCCAAGAATTCCAAAAAATCAAATCTTACTTCTAACATATTCACAACATCATCCTAAGATCAACCGTGCTTTAAATCATCAAATTAAAGTCACCAAAATCACAAAATAACACTTGGAGTTTTTGGTTTTACACTTAGTCCAAAAACAGAAACTTTTTTTCCTCATCTAGTTTTGATAAATCTCTTGATCAATGGCTTAAGAATGTGAGATCTTCGAAATAAAGTATCACATAGTTTAAAAATGTTTTCTAAAGAATATCCAATCATCAAACTTAAAATCACATGGCTAAAAATAAAATAAAAAAAACATGGATCTACTCCAAAAACATCAAATCTTAGGCCTAACCAAAATCCTCTTGCATAGAAAAATCATATCTTTGAAACTAATACTAAATATCTTCAAAATAACATTCTAACATGAAGATAAGAGACTTAGGATCATCATATAAAAATGTAAAAGCCTTTAGAATAAGATCAAACCTTGAAATATTCAAACTTTCTCCAAATAAAAACTGTTTTGCTACTTCCAGTTTTCAAGTTTCTAGATCTAAAAAAATCTATCATCAAAAGTTTTATTCATGCAAAAAAAATGACCATGGAATGATACGAATAATATTTCTACGGAAACCATACTCAAAGAGGAACAAATTTTATGAAGGAGTTATCGTATGAAAATACTTTGAAAATATCCACGAAAAAAGACCCAAAAATCTGCCTGAGAGAGCTTTTTTGGTTTTCTCTCTAAGAATGGGGTGCATAAGTGATTAAAGGGAAAGAAGTGTGTCTTGCACGACTCCATACTTCTAGAGGGGGAAGATATGGACTTGAATAAACCTTGATTTCAGGTGGCTATGTGGCATAAAGTTGATAATCGTGAGGGGAAAGGACTACCTGCAGAAGCTGTAAGGTATAGAGGTTTACGAGGTGGGTTTCTCCATCACCTCAAGGCACTATTGGGTGCAGCCAAGGGTAGTGAATGGTTTGCCATGTGGGGGAGGAAAATTCTTCAAAAAGCTTTGCCAAGGTGCCCAAATTCGTGGGCCTTGATGAACCTCAATCAAGTGGGCTTCAAAGGGGGTTTGGTTAAGGTTTGAGATGCTATCAAGCCCAAATTCAAATTTTCTTGGCTCAATCAAATTTACAAGGTTTAAAAGGTTGGATTATGATGTCATAACAAGGATTTGAGAAATTAATAACATGTGGAAGTGATTTAATCGATTGATTAATCACAATACTAGAAATTGGATCAAAAAGGGTTTGAAGGCCAACTTTAAGGTTTCGGTTTCAACCAAGCTTTTGGAGTTTCAATTGGATTCCAACCATTTAGGGTTTTAATAGGGTTGAAACCCTCCTTGATTTGGCTCAATTTGGTTGATCAGATGAAAAATGTTTTACTTAGGTGGCATGATCTTACACCTTAATTTCCTTCACAAATCCATCTAATGGTTCATCTTTATTCCAAGTGTCTAATACTATTCAATATGCTAAGATCTTGTCAAGTATCTAAATAAAACTTCTCTAACCTAATTTGGACATTGCACACTGTGATTTTGAAAACACTGCACTTAGTATGCTTATCCAGATTACTATTCACTCCAAAAAAATGCATAATAAACTTAGTACTGAAAAATCCTAAATATTCATATTAACCTACAGTGAAAATCGTTTACTAAGACTTAACCCCGACATGCTCCTAAAAATAAATTTACAGTTTCGAACAGGCGTTTCAACCAAAATTATGAAAATGAGTTATTGCGCCATAAAATCCTAAATATTCAACTGAGTCTAGTGGCGCAGACCATAACATATTCTAACACTTCTAACTATCTCAAACAATTAAAATCGCATTTCTAGCACCATAGTGAGTGATAATACTGATTATGTTGACAGACTAAAACATTTGCGATCAGTCGATTCGTGAAAACTTACAGAGTTTTGACGAGGTTCCTAAAGTCTATAGAAATTCTACCATTAAATTTCTAGCGGGCTATTACAACAGGCATTGTAAGTTGGCCTCTAACTTACTTTCAAGATACTTGTGTATGTATGGTGGTGAGAAACCATCATTCATGTTTGTTATTCCTATATACATGTTATGTTATGGAGTTGCTCTATACATCATCCTACACTGCACACCTTCTTACCAGTGTGATTATTTTTCAAAGCAGTTTTGAGTACGTGGAACAAGGTGATATGCTGTCAAGTTCTTTGAAGGATGGGACATTGAAGATGAAGCACAATCATATTCTTTAATAATATTTCCCAAATCTTCACTGGAGATGATTGAAATTACCCATAGAACTCACCGAGCTTCACCATTAACTTTGTAAAATCCCAAACCAAAAAGCACCAATAACTCGATAAATCCCAAAGTAAAAAGCAAAACACTAATCTATGTTATGTCATGTCATACTATGTTTAATTGTTGCACGTCATGTTATGCCATGCTATTAGTCACACTTACATGTCACATCATATTATGCTATCATCTATCATTTCATTTCACATCACATCCTATAGCACAGTTAGAGTACGTCATAGAAAACAATATTTTCAAATCAGTCGAGTCTTTTATGTTTATCACAACCCCAAATTCTAGGATAAGGCATTATCCTAGTTGAACTCCATTGTTCATGCTAGAGCGCTTAAACTAGTGTTAAATTCTTTGGGTTAATAAGGTAAAGATCAACAAGCTTTGAATGTGACTTAAATAACTGGTTTCCAAAGCGAAGTTAAGCACCAATGCCAATGGTGCCAACCGCAGTTCAATTTTATGTCATACGTACTCACAACATGTGTAGATACATGTTGTAGGATGTGTACATTACGTACTCATAGCAGGTGCATGCATCCGAAAATCGTTAGTTTAAGTTAGTTGTTAATTTACTAAAATTTATAATCAAATCTCACTTTGTAGTCCTAACTACCATTCCCTTGAATGGTAGATCATGTGTTAACATTTAGAAAAACTAGCAGAGGATCACCTAGATAAGGTCGATTATACCACAACACAAAAACAAGGAGCTCATCACGAGTTGCGTGCATGACTCATTAGACTAGCCTAATAGTTATGTTCGTTTCAATATGTACTTAAGGAGCATTGTCTCTAGTTTCATCTTATTGCAAATCTTGTGGACAAGTATTGTAACTTTTGGACGTTAGTTATTATATGATTATGAAGTATGCTTATGTTATTTTGGGATATATTGAATCTGGTGCATAGTATTTCTCAAGAAAAAAAACTATCTGTTGCAAATATTACATATTGCTAGATACATGCTAGGTGTTGCATCTTTATTTATCTTGAACGGGGGTAGATATCTGTGGCATCCCCAACCCCCCCACTTGGGATTTGGCGGTGTCTGAGACGTCGGGTGTGCAACACAAGGCAACACACCCCGCTTACATGACAAATAATATGCAATGCTCCTAGATATTCTAACAATATGTAATACACATTTAGTGGAAAACAGTAAAAGGGTAATGAGAAATCTAAGCAATGCCGTAGGCAATTGCAAGTACATGGTACAAACAAGAACTTTTATCCCAAACCTTGTCCCAAATATCAACATTCATAACAAGAGAGTTTGAAAACATAGTCAAGGTTTGCAATTCCCAAAACACGGGACCAAAAGGTTTCTCTCTTTAGAAATGGACAGGCCACCTGGGTGAGTTTGGGTGTTGAAGAAAGTTGAGAAGAGTTGTGAGTAGAGATTGAGTGGGTTTGTGGGTCCCATTAAGATGAGTTTGATGTTTATGGATGTATGAAGTATGTTGAATTGTTGTCTTTTGAGTAGAAAGTTGAAAAATGTGTGGGTCTCATCAACGATTGATTTTATTAGTAATGATGGTGAAATATTGATTTTATTTATATGTTGTAGTGATAAATAGAATTATTATTAGAAATAATTTCCAACATCTTTAAAAAATAATTTCCCACAAATATTTTTTAAGGAATTTGTTTAAACTCAAAATTGGTAAAAATCAAATTTTGATTATATATTATTTTTTAAATTTGCATGTGCATTCTTTATTTTTTTTATTTTTTGCACTCTAAAATTTATTTAATTCAATCTATTTATAATTATAATAAAAATTAGGAATGAGTTGTTTTTTAGAAAGGGGGTGCGAAATAAATTATAATAGATGGGGAGAGGGAGAGAAAGGTGCACACATAGAAGAAGAGGAAGGTTGACTAATGGGTAGGTGAGCAATCATTTCATGATATAGTGCTTCATACGGTTTTAGGAGTGTTTGAAGTGTTTCAAACGTGTTTGGGAGGACAAAAGTATTCATCCAGACTAAATTTCTCAAATACCTCAAGTATTCTAGGTTACCCAAACCCAGCCTAAATCTCCCTAGGTTCCCATTATGCAATCTCCCTACTATCCAGGATCCACCGGGAGACAGAATTAAGCAAGCTCCAGTCGACTTTTGCATTTTTGGCGATGGGAGTCCTAACTTCATAATGAGTCTCATTCCATCCACGTAGGCTTCACTAGCTTCCTCGAGAGTTCGCGTTACTTGATCCAGGTTCCAAGAAAACTTCAAAACTCATAAAGGATCCAAAAACAAAATGTCAAAATTAGGGTCATGAGGACTCCTCAATAATTCTTGGAGAAAAGGAAGAGTGCACTCCAACACAACTGATGCATAACGTATACGCCCTCAAATGGTGTAGTCGTCTTCTATCATGGCACTGTCTAGATTCATACTTTGGGGTTATCGAGTGTACCTGTAACTACTTCTACCATTCCGGGAAAGGAATGATGGTGGAAAAATGCAATAGTAAGATTTCAAGAAATCTCAGTAAGTAATCACACAACATATCATAGTTAACACATGCATACAAGAGATATATCATGCAATGCATGCATGGACATGGACTTAACTTGTAACTAGGACAGAATCAAGACTCATGATTTGATCATTCTTTTCACTTAAAACAGAGGTGTAGCTTTGTTGGAAAAACATACTTTAATCATCTTTTTGTATCTTAGTTAATCATGCTGTGATGACCCGCTTTTGAGTGTATTTTCGCTGAAATAG
Source organism: Carya illinoinensis (assembly GCF_018687715.1). Classification (NCBI taxonomy): domain Eukaryota; kingdom Viridiplantae; phylum Streptophyta; class Magnoliopsida; order Fagales; family Juglandaceae; genus Carya; species Carya illinoinensis. The sequence continues at coordinate 17,398,397 of NC_056764.1, read as the reverse complement.
TTGTTTTTATTTTAATTAATATATTAGTTATTATTTTAGTTTATTTGCATTTTAAAATTGTTAGTTTTTAATTTAATTGATGTTGTGTTTTATTTCTTTTAGTTGTTTACAGTTTTTAATATCCTCGCGGCGGTTTAGTGTTGTTTTTCCCGGACTGAGGATAAGACCTCGTCTTTTCCCTACATCTCTTTTCCTTTTTCCTTTTCTTTTTCCTTTTTCTCTTTTTCCTTCTTTCTTTTTTCCTTTCTTTTTCTTTTTTTCCTTTCTTTTCTTTTTCCCTCTCTCTCCCTGCGTCGACCCCCCCGGCCTCTCTCTCTCTTCTCTCTCCCTCACGCCGGAAGCCTCTCACCCCCGATCTACCGCCGTCCGGCCACCGTGCGGCTCACCACCGGCACCGTTCGGTTCGTCTCCCTCCGGCGCACCTCCCCACCGAAGCTCACCCCCATCCTGCAGGCCGTTTCGCCGGAAAACCACTTTAAAGCCCGCACGGCTTTTGCTCCGATCCGCCGCCGTCGCTCCACCTCCGGCCACCATTTCTTCACCACATCATCACCGGTCCCTTGCCGTCCTAACCCACCTATTTTCGGCCACCACCGACCACCGGAACAGCTCCCACGAGCTAGCTTTCCTTTTTGGGAAATCCGGCCTCTTTCCGGCGATTTTGCCGCCACCCACGGCCAACCACCACTTCCAATAGCTTCACAATCATCCCTAGACCATTCCCTATCAATCCCAAGCCCTAGTTTGTCCCCGTTCAAAAGTGGGTTTTTCACAACCCACGGCCACAGTGAATTTTCACTGTGACGTTGCTTTTTCGCCGCCGTTTGCAACGCCGCGTGTTTTCTAAAATTGCCATATAGCGCTGTAAGTATTTTCCAAACCCTATTTTCAGATTTAAATATATATTGCTCTTTCAATAATTTATCTGTTGGATGGCTGATTCCGGACTGAGTCCGAGGAGTTCGGGGGTCGGATGGATAGAGGATGGAGTTGCTTGTTTATTTTATTTATGGTTGGTTGATCGTTTTGTGCATTGAAATCGCATTTACATGGTACATGCGCGTGCGTTTTATTTAATTTGAGAAAAGCCTGTTTTATTGGCGTAAGTGGATTTTCGGGTGCGTGTGTATCATGACCCCAAGCTGGGATGGGGTATTATCTCGGTGGAGCTTCTCTGGTCACTCAGGAGTGGAATAAACTGAGTGATGTCCTCTGGGTCGTCGCTGGGCGACGACGGGAGCGGGGGCTAGGGGATGCTTGGCTACGAACGCGCCGGGTGCGAAACCGGGCATCGCCCTACGCACCGACTCCGTGGCCCTTCGCTGGTGAGGGCTAGAGGATGCTTAGCTACGAACACGCGGGGCGTGGAACTGGGCATCGCTCGTTAGGTGTCACATGCGTGGTGGTACTCTGCGGTGTGGCACTGGAGCCAGGGTGTGCGGATGACCCCTAGGGGAGGTCATGGCGCATACGGATAAAATGGTTTTTGGTTTGAGATGAGTAAAGGCCAAATGTGACTTTTGGCGTGTTTTTCGGAAAGGTTATGTTTTTGGGCCAAATGAGATTTTTGGCGTGTGTGGAAAAATCGTGTTTTATGGGCTTTGTGCATTGGGCATGTTTCATGCATATTGTTTGAGTTCTATGTATTTTTATCTAGTAGTGTTTGGGTTTTACTTACCTGCGGTACCATTTTTGGTTCCGTAGCTTTTGGTGCAGAGTTTGAGGACGAAGAGAAGGAGGCTGAGCCCGAGGATGTGGCTCCGCCGGGTTGCTGATGCTATGCTTTATATTTGGTTTAAAACTGTACTTGTGTTTTTGTAATATTTTACTTATGTATGTTTTAAACATCTTGTATTATATTAAGAAAATTCTGGTACTTAGTTATATGACTTTCGTTATCCACTGCGTGTTTCTTTGTGCACATATGTTGCCTTGCACACACTTGGCACCCGTCGATAGGATGGTGACCCGGGTTGTCACCATCCGGACGTCTCGATTTCCCCGTGTTCGGGCGTGGGGATTTGGGGGCGTCACACATGCAATCTAGAACATTTCATATCATATCACAGGATCAAGAGCTAGGAAGAGAACGGAAGCAATGCAAAAATTAGTGCAATCCACTTGGGACATGTCTAGCAAGAGCCCAACATTCAAGATGTGTGACGCCCCCAAATCCCACATACGAACACGGGGAAATCGAGACGTCTGGATGGTGACATCACGGGTCACCACCCTATCGCCAAGTACCAAGTGTGTGTATAAGCAACAAGTGTGCAAAAAGAAACATGTAGCGGATAGCAAAAAGTCTCATAACTAAGTACCAGAATTTTTTCTTTGTTTAACTCAAAGCCGTTCAAAACATACATAATAAAATATTACAAACCACAAATATAATTTCAAACCCAGATATAAAGCATAAACTCCAATTCAATACTCCGGCGGAGTTGCATCCTCGGTCTCAACCTCCTCCTCCTCCTCGATCTCACGACGTTGCAAACGGCGGACAAAAAACAACGTAACAGTGTATTTTACACTGTGGCCGTGGGTAGTAAATTACCCACTTTCGAACGGGGATAAACTAAGACACGAAATTGATAGGGAATGGTCTAGAGATATTTATGAAGCTAATGGAAGTGAGCTTTGGCCGTGGGTGGCGGTAGAAATGGCTGTGGAAGTGCAAAAAGGGGCTAATCGGAGTTGAGCTCGTGGGAGCTGCTCCGGCAATGAATCGGGACCGAAAATAGGTGGGTTAGGATGGTAAGAGGTAGGGGATGAAGTGGTAAAAAGACGGTGGCCAGAGGTGGAGTGACGGCGCCGGAAATGGCTCAAAATTGTGCGGAAAGGAGGGGCTCTAGGGGGTTAACGGCGGCTCGGATGGGGCTAATTTTTGGTGGGGGTGTTCACCGGCCAGAGGGGAGTTGAACGGTGGTGGCTGTGTCGACCACGTTGGCTGACGGCAGTGGGTTTGGGTGGAGGACAGATCAGCAACGGGAGAGAGAAGGGAGAGTTGTTACGCGCGCGGGAGAGGAGGAAAAAGAAGAAGAAAGAAAGAAAAAGAAAGAAAAAGGAAAAAGGGAAGAAAAAGAAAAGAGAAAAGGAAAAGGGAAAAAGAAAAGATGAGGGAAAAGAAATGAGATCCAGTCCTCACCTCCGAAGTCCAAAAACAGATCCGACGAAAACGATTTTAAAAGCCGTAAAACGACTAAATCAAAATAAACACTACATCAAACTAAAATAAAACCAATTTAAAATACAATAATTTAAAATAAAAGAACTAATATATTAATTAAATTAAAAACACTCATTCAGTAAAAATACACGTAAAAACGGGGTATCACAAGATGGGTATGAAGAAAATCTAGTTTCATTCATGTGATACAACAAGTTATGGAAGACATGACTTGGGCTTATTGATATTGAAGGCCTTGAAGTTATTTATTTCAATAAAATGGCTTATTTTATTAGTCATAGGAATTAATTGAGAATAATTGGGCCTGGGGAATGTCCAGCCCATTCGTATGTCTTATTTCTTATGAATTACGGTTTTTGGGAAGGTCTTGTATTTTGGCCAATGGCTTATTTGGAAAGTTATTATTTTATTTGAACTAGGGTTTTAGAAGTTACTATAGTGAGACACTGTTCACGCTACACGACCCACGATACTATTCACCAGGATTTTTGAGAATTGTTTATTTAAACCACTTGTAACCTCATTTGAAGACGTTAGACAATATATGAAAGTCTATGAAAATTAATGAATTTTATTCATTGTAAGTTAAGTTTATGTCCTTTGTTCTTGATTGAACGTTTAAACTTATCAAAGGTAAATTACAACATTTGTGGCATTCCTCCTTTGTAATCTGGGTTCTTGAGATAAGTTCTTCAACGGGTCTAGATTTTAATATAATCTAGATTCTTGAAATGAGTTCTCATTGGGTCTAGATTCTCCATCAATTGACTTGGTTTTGGCTTTCTTAGGTGAGTTTTCAAATTGATTGTGAATTCAAGGGATTCCAATTCTGCAGATTTACATAATTTGTTATTCAGAATAAGGTTTCCAACCAGGTCTGATTGTGTCTTTTAATTCTTGTATCTTTAAATTTAATTTTAGGTTTTCATTGTTCTAGGGTTACAAAAAAAAAAAAAAGGAAGAAAAAAGTGTAGAAATTCATTTTTCCTAGGGCTGCCAAATTACTCTATCATTTGGGTTTCGTGTTCATCATCATAGGGTTGCTAAATTCTTTGTTTGAGGGCTTCCAAAATTTGCACCATCTAGGGTTTGAAATTTCTAGGGTTTCTTGCATCTTTAAGTTTGTCAATTGCTTGGAATGCCATTTCATTAATTGTTTTCTATTCCTGTCAATTTCATGTGTTTGAATTCAATTGTTTAATTTTCACAATTGAATCAATTGTTTATGATTGAATTAGTGGAAAAAAAAAGGAAGAGAAAAAGAAAACAAAGCAAAAGAAAAGAAAAGAAAGCAAAAGAAAATTTCGAAAAACAATTCGAAAAAGAAAACAGTAGTAGAAAAAAAAATTTGATTGAGCTTTATCATCAAAGGGGCTGAATACACATCATTATAGTTGGTATCTTGTCTTGTAATTACTTTTTTCCTCGTATCAATTCCTTAAGTCTCGTGTCATTTTATTCTTTCCGTGTTTCTTTTGTTCTTGTTTCTTGGACCTAATTACTAGTTGGAATAAAATAAGATTATATTGCGTTGATTGAGTTCAATTAGTTCTTAAAGAACTTGAGTGGGAAAAATCTTAAGGTAAAAGGTAAGAGAATGTGAGATTATTATCGGGAATTGGCCAATTAAGTGTGACACACAAGTTTAGTGCCATTATTTGAGTGTAAGCACGTAAGAGAGTGTGTGAGGTTTTTACCACTAATATTCTATTTGTGCAGTGCATACGATGATGTCTCATAAAAATGACTCATCACCAAACGGGATGGTAGATATGAACGGTTGAATTTAGCGTTGGGGAAGTGAGGGATATGATGGATCAACAAGATGCAGTGATTAAAAATCTACAATGTGGGAGAGATAGAAGGAGACGTGAGCCTAATTGTGAGAATATGTATGAGTATAAAAAGTATGGTAAATCTCTTGTTTCCAAGCGCGCTCTCAATACCCAAATTAAAATGGATGATAAAGAGCAGTAGAGAGAGAATATTTTCCATACTAGATGCCGCATCAACAACAAGGTATGTAGTATGATCATTGATGGAGGGAGTTATACTAATGTGGCTACTTTAGTTGAGAAATTGAATTTCCCTATCTTGAAACACCCTAGACCATACAAGTTGCAGTGATTGAATGATTGTGGAGAGGTTAAGGTAAATAATGCATGTTAGTTTCTTTTCTAATTGGAAAGCACAAAGATGAGGTGCTCTGTAATGCAGTGCCTATGCATGCTGGCCATATTTTGTTGGGGAGGCCATGGCAGTATGATAGAAGAGTGATCTATAATGGGTTCAGAAACATGTACAGTTTTGAAAATGATGAAAAAACAATCAAACTCACTACTTTAACTCTAACACAGGTCCATGAGGACCAACTGAAGTTGAAAAGCAACGTTGATAAGAAAAGAAAGAGTGAAAGTAAGGTTGATCAAAAAAGAAAGAGTAAAAGTGAGATTGATCGAAAAAGAAAGAGTGGAAGTTAGATTGATAATAAAAAAGAAAGAGAGAAACTAAGATTGATCAAAAACGTGAGAGCAACAGTGAGGTTGAGCGAAAAGAAAAAGTGAAAGTGAGATTGAGGAAGAAAGAAATAGTGAGACCCAAAATGAGAGAGACAAAAAAATGAGAGAAAATAAATGAGAGTGAGGCTGAGACCTCAAGAAAAAAAGAGAGTGAAAAAGAAAACGAAAGTAAAAGATGTGAGAGAAAAACAAAGAGAGAAGTGAGTTTTTATACTAAGGCAAGCTTTCATACTGACGAATTTCATGACTCTTCGCCTAGTGTTGTTGTTTCTTTGTTGAAGGGCTATGAGATCATGATTCCTAGTGGTGTGTTTAGTAGATTTTCACCTATTAGAGAGATAGAGCATTACATTGATTTTGTGTCGGGTGCAACAATTACTAACCGACCATTCTTTGAAGAACATGAGTCCTTGACACACTTGAAGGAACAAGATAAGTTGTTGAGTAGAATGCATACAAAGTGGGAGGAAAATCTTGAGACTTTTCCTCATGAAATAAAATACAAACATAGTAAGGAAAATCTTGTGCTTGATGCATCATCAAGAAAATATGTCCTTGTCTTCATTTTAGATGCAAAGTTTTTGAGATTTGAATATGATAAGAAATTGCTTGTGATGATGACTTTGCTAGGGTGTATGGAGTATGTGAGAAAGCATCGTTTGGATTGGTATTTGTTTAAAGAGAATAGACCTTTTGAGCCTAGTAGTCTTATTCGTGAGTTGCTTGTATGTAGATGTAGCTTGATGGATCATTTTGGTGTAAGGCGGACTTTAAACGTGTTACATGAGCGTTTGTGGGAGTATCATTTACCATTCATTGAATTGTTGCATGAACATTTCTCTTGGCCTAAGATGAGAAGAGACATTAATCTCATTTGTGGCAAGTGCATTACATGTAGAAGGGTCAAACCTAAGATTTTGCCACATGGGTTGTATACACCTTTACCCGTTCCTCATGTGCCATGGGTAGACATATCTATAGACTTTGTTTGGGGGCAACCTAGGACAAAAATGGGTAGAGATTCTATTTTTGTGGTTGTGGATAGATTTAGCAAAATGGGATATTTCATTCCATGTCATAAAACTAATGATGCCACAAACATAGCTAACTTGTTTTTCAGGGAGATAGAGTGACTTCATGGTATGCCTAGGAGTATTGTTTCTGATATGGATATTAAATTCTTTAGCTACTTTTGGAAGGTTTTGTGGAAAAAATTGGATACTAAGCTTTTATTTTCCATTACTTGTCATCCATAGACTAACGGCTAAACTGAAGTAGTTAATAAGACTTTTAACTCAACTCTTACACACTATTGTTCATAAAAATTTAAAAACTTGGGAGGATTGTTTCCCATTTATAGAGTTTGCATATAATGGGACTATAACAGCTTGCTAGAAATTCAATTGTGGAATTTCTATTGGCTTTAGGAACCTTGTGAAGACCCCATAAATTTTCACGAATCCATTAATCATATAAGTTTTAGTCTAACTACATAGTTAGTGTTATCGCTCACTATAGTATCAAAAGTGTGTTTTTAATTATTGAAGTTAGTTAGAAGTGTCAGAATGCATTATGGTTTGTGCCATTAGACTCGGTGGATTATTTAAAATTTTATGGTATAATAACTCATTTTCATATTTTCGGACGAAACACCTGTTCGAAACTGTGAATTTAATTTTAGGGCCACTTCGGGGCTGATTTTTTATAAAACAAATTTCATTGTAGCTTCATATGAATATTTAGGATTTTTTGATACCAAGTTTATCATGCACTTTTTTAGAGTGAATAGTAATATCGATAAGCGCACCAAGTGCAATAGTTTCAAAGTTCACAGTATGGAATGTCCAAATTAAGTTAAGAGAAGTTTTAATTAGACACATGGAAAGATCTTAGCCACACATGATGAATAGTATTAAACACATGAATCAAAAGAAATTGGATTTGGGCTTGATGGAAACCCAAACTCTCTTAAAACTCCAAATTGAGGCCCATTCAGTTTAGGCCCACGAAATTGGACACCTTAGCATTGATTTTGGCCAAATAATTTCATTCCCCTACATGGCTAATTAGATATCTTCAAGAGGATCTAGAAGGTTCTAGAAGGGAAAAATAAAAAAGCCATCTCACTCTTCCAAATCTACACTCCACCATTAGAAAATATCTTGGGCTGATTTTTGTGGATATTATTGGGTAAGAAAGGCCAACACTCAACCCTCATTTCAGCTTCATCCTCTTCCATATCTTATGCAAAAATATATTCAGCCCACTCCCCACTAAATCATCTTCTTTTACACTTCTCATTGAAAGAACACCAAACACTCTCTCGGACATCTTTTAGGTGTTCTTTTGCACACCCATTTCGAAGCCTTTGTAAATGTTTTATCGTAAAGTTTCCTTGATACTAGTTGTTCCTTTTTTAGTCTAGTTTACTTGGATATCTTATTTGTTCCATTTGAAGATCATTGATCAGTCAAATATTGTTTAAACTCTAGAAAGGTGATTCTTGGCGATAAACTGGAGAATATGTTGTATTTTGGAGTTTTTGACCAAGCTAATGGATAGATCTTGATCCGAAACTTTTATGAAGTATTGTTAACATGTGTATATGATTATGTTTTGAGGATTTGTTGCATGATTAAAGGTTTTGATGAAATATTTTCTTATATCTAGAAACTTAGAATCTAGAAGAGGAAAAACAGTTTCTGTTTTGAGAAAGTTTAAATCTTTGGTGGTTTAAACCTATTCCAATGGCTTTGATAATTTTATTGGAGGATCCTAAGCCTCTTATATATATCTTATAATATTATTTTGATGTTAGTTTCAAAGATATGAAATATTATGCAAAGAGATATTCGGATAGGCCAAAGTGTAGATGTTCTTGGCTCAATTTATGTTTTGGTTAATGTTAAACCATGTGATCTTGAATTAAAAGCTTATATATATTTTAGGACATCTTTTCAAATCATGTGATGGTTTGGTTTGAAGATCACATCTTTATAAGTCATAGATCAAAAGGTTGATCAAAACAAGTTAGAAACAAAAATTAATGGAAATAGCATATGGGAATTTCGGCTCTATAGAGTTTAATAGTTGTGATTAGTTTTAAATTTTTCTAAATTGATATTTGAGTTTAGGATAAAATGCCTCATTTCGGTGACTTTTGGAGTTAGTATGCAAAATTCTTAAGTTAGGGGTAAAATGGTCATTTTCCCACATGTAGAGGGTAAAATGGAAATTTTACTCTTTAAGTTAGTATTTTTTCATATTTCAAATTATTAGTGATTTAGTTCTAACTTTTAGAATCACTAATTACAGTTCCTCGTGATCGCGCTTGAGCTTTCATAAAAAATGCAGAGATCGAGGTAAGTTGGCTTTTAACTTACTAGCAGTTTACTGTATATGTGTGTTAAGTAAAGGAATTACAGTGTATGTATGTGTGTTATCATGTATGTCATGCCGTGCCAAGTTATCACATATTTTTCTGTTACACAAAATTTATTCTATCATAACTTTTCATCTGTTACACAAGATATTATGTCACTTATTACTATACGTTGCAAGTACATCATGTTATATGTATGTCATGTCATGTTCACTATTACAAGTATATCATGTTAAGTGTGTTTTACGTTACATGTGATACCATGTTATAAAATATTGTGTTACATGTTTATGTTATGTTATGAAATGTTCTATATCAAGTTATGTTCAAGTCATGTTATGCTACGTCAGAGCTTATGTCCTTTCATATTCCAGTCAAGTCTCATCTTGAGTACAGTGTTTGTATTTCAAGAACAGTCAAGTCAAGTTATTCATGTCAATCACGACCCTAAGTGCTAGGATGGGGTAATATCCTAGTGAAACTCCTTTCTTCACTCTGGAGTGTTTAAATAGGTGTGAAATCCCTTGAGTTGACGAAATACTGTCAACGGGTAGCGGTGGGGGACCTAACTAGCTGATCACCAGAGTGCACCAGGCACTGACGCCGATGGAGCCACATTCAGTTTCATGGGGTCCACAACAACTGTGACACACGAAGTATAGGGTCACAGCAATTGTGATGCATACAATACGTGAGACACAGTAATTGTGACACGTAGAATACATGGGGCCACAACAACTATGGAGTATGTATTAATGCACTCACAGCTGGTTCAGATACCTGTGTTGTGATGCGGTAATCGGCAGGGACACATGGCTCTAGGGGACCCATGTAGCACCCAAGAAGTTGAGTTACATTTAGTTTCGTGAGGTCCACAACAACTGTGGCACGCGAAGTATGGGGTCACATCAATTGTGATGCATACACTATATGAGACACAGCAATTGTGACACGTAGAATACATGGGGCCACAACAACTGTGGAGTATGTATTTAAGCAGTTAAAGAATAAGTTTCAAATCACGTTCATGTTAAGTCAAGTTTTAGAGCAAGTTCAAGTTAAGTCAAGTTTCAAAGCAAGTTCGTGTTAAGTCAAGTTTCAAATCAAGTTCATGTCAATTCAAGTTCAATTCACGTTTCAATTTAAGTTATGTCAGTTATACTATGTTGTACACCAAGTTATGCTTTAATTACTTATGAATTTGATTATGCATTCATGCTTTTACTATCATCCATGCATCATTAGCCTGTGGGGAGGTTTTTTGTTAACTTACTGAGATTTGTAACCAAATCTCACTGTGATAGTCCCAACTACCATTCCCCCCGAATGGTAGATATTGTTACAGGACCTGAAGGAGAATCAGGAGCTGACCAAGTAGACATAGTTGACTGAGCAACGGTGCGACTTCAATGTTAATATAGTAGTTAATGCAAATTACTACTTGTACGATGGAGTTGCATCTCCAGTACTTTTTTGGATCATAACCATTTTGAACTAATGTTGTGATCTTAGTTTTTCAATGGGTCTTTATGTATAAAGTATGTTTTAAGCATTAGGGATATTTTCAATTTGGTGCATAGTATTGCTAAAGAAAAAAATTTATCCGCTGCGAATATTGCATAATGTTAGATGCATATTAAGAACATTGCATCTTATATGTCATGAACGGGGGCAGGTAACCTTATGTTGCATGTCTCGACTCTTCGAATGTCCATCCAATCTCAAACGAAATTTGGGGGCGTCACAGGGTGGTATCAGAGCAATACGTCTCTTGGTTATAAATCCACATGTTCTTAGGAAATGCACCAAACATTTGGCTTGAAATTTTAGTCATCATTAGGCTTGAATTTCTTAAGGTATAAAAGGTTGTATGTGGTTGTAATACGTGTACTTGTGTGTTTCAGGAAAGGACACATGACTCGTGGTAGAATACCTCGAAACCCTGAGGGAGATTTCAATAAGGAGAATCAAAATCCTCCAATGGATGGAGGATTAGTTGAAGCTATACGTATGCTGACTGATATGCTTATACATCAGTAACAGCAGCAAGTACACATACCTAGACCCGAAGTTAGGGGCTGTCCATATGAGAAGTTTTTGATTCACCGTTACCCGAATTTTTCTAGTAATGAAGGGCCACTAAAAGCTGAAAAATGGATTATGGATCTTGAGAGGACTTATGAGATTTGTGAGTGTACTGAGGACCAGAATGTCCTATATGCTGGATACCTATTCCAAGGGGAAGCCGGAATATGGTGGGATACACGTATGCAGCTTCTAGTTAAGGACCTAGGAAGTATGGCTGCATTGTCATGGGTAGGACTGTTCATCCGGGTTCCAACCTGGGAACCCGGGTACACCCAAACCGAAACCTAGATTTGAAATCTGGGCCGAAAACCGGAATGGGTTAGCCTGAGTCAGATCCGGGTCGGAACCCGGATGAAACCGGGTTTTGTAAAACCCAGATTCCGGGTTCCGGATTGAACCTGGGTTTTTTTTTTCACTTTAAAAGCATAATTTTTTTTGAACCTATATTATAGCCCAAGGCTAGAAAGTTATCGAGTCTTCGGCTCATTTTGTCAAAGAATAAAAAGGCAAGGCTGGAAAGTTCAAAGAAATCAGATGTTAGTGCTGTGCATTCAACTTAGCTTGCCCTGGAGAATTTGCTATTGAGTGAAATTGTTTTCCTCTCATGACTCATTTTGATTAGATAAAAAGCAAAATTATTTATTTTAGTGGTGAAAGGGGTTTGCAAGGGCTGTCAATGACAAAACCAGTTTGCCTCATTCAAAAGGAGCATGTCCTGAACCAATCTAGTATAACAGTTTCACTATATTGCTAATTAGCCAAGATCTGTTTCAACCATTTGTAAAGACTGCCTTAATTGAGGAAGCTAGTTTGGACCTTCCACCCAAATTACAGTAATGTCTTCACCTGGTCAATGTGTTCATATTCTACCCATCAGGCCATCACCATCAACAATGTCTAGTCTAGCCATCTTATTCTGTCATCCATCCCTGCAGTTGTCCTCTCATGACTCATTTTGAGGAGATAAAAAACAAAATTATTTATGTTAGTGGTGAAAGGGGTTTGCGAGGGCTGTCAATGACAAAACCAGTTTGCCTCGTTCAAAAGGAGCATGTCCTGAAGCAATCCAGTATAACAGTTTCGCTATTGATGGATTGCAAAATTTCATATTGCAGATTTTACAAGTTCGCTCGAGCGGAGGCTTTTGGCCGCTCGAGCGAATTCAGGCAGATTCAAACGCTCGACTGCCGCTCGACAGGGAGCTCGAGCGGGTTGCTGAAAAACGAAGATCGCTCGAGCAGAGACATTGGCCGCTCGAGCGAAATCAGGCAGAGTCGAACGCTCGACGTGCGCTCGACACCCCGCTCGAGCGAACATCGTATTTTGACAGATTTTAGGTTTTCCGCCGTGGGACCATATAAAAGGCCATTCTTCACTCTAGAGCCGCGGGTTTTGACTGGAGAACACTCTTTGGGAGAGAAAAACATAGCTAGAGGGATTCAAATCATTTGTTTTGGAGACGAAATTCCAATTTATTGCACGTACGTTGGATTCATACACGAGCACGGACTAGAGAAAGGCGTTAAATCGTTCTCTTGAGCTTTTGACGACCAGTTGAGGCTGCAAGGAGGATTTTTCAGTGTTTATTTTCTTCTTCCCATCTTCTCAGAACAATTATGGTGAATTCGTTTATGTTGAATTCCAATTCTAGTATGAGCTAAATTTTCTTCTTTCTAGGAAAACGATGTAACCTAATTCCGAACTATGCTTGTTTGTCCATGCTAATTTAATGCAATTCTCTCTTTGTTTATCTGATTTATTCTGAGTTTAATGCTTCTAATTGACTGGCCATTGATTAGATGATTATTAATCTTGTGATTTGCTATCGAAAGAGGGAATCATAGGGTAGATCTTGGATATTTCAGTATAGGTAAGTATAGAGATCGAAAGACTTGTATGAACCTGTGTAGTAATTAAATCATTGGTTTTATTGCGTTCTTGATTATTTAATTTGCATACTCTTGTGTGAATTGATAAACTAGAATCACTTCCAATTGACTATCGAAAGAGGCTTTTGGATGAATTAGAGATTTGCTAATAGACAAAAGAGGTTTAAGTTAAATTAGCTGGATGAGAAAAGCATAGTGAAGAATTATGGTGAAATCGATTTCCTAGAAGGTTTCTTCCCCATTGAATTTGATCTTTGAAAGTCAGTTTTATTTTCTTTGCTTATTTCTCTTTGAGTTGATCTAAGTTTATTTGCAACTACAAAAACCTT